>NW_026058424.1:0-34529 GCF_023721935.1 Panthera uncia
AGTGGGGGAAGAACAGAGACAGAGAGAGAGAGAGAGAGAGAGAGAGAGAGAAACAGAGAATCCATAATGACAGCAGAGAGCCCAACATGGGGCTCGAACTCACACACCACAAGATCACGACCTGAGCCGAAGTCAGATGCTTAACCGACTGAGCCACCCAGGTGCCCCTCCCCAGTGACATTTTAAATGAAATTAGCCCTGAGAAAAATGCCCAGGATTGATTGCTGACTGGTAGGCAGGTCTTGGAGAGTTGCCCTTTTCCATTTGGTCTCTTTCCTCAACATGAACCCTTCAAGAAAATTCATAGCATTGGCCAAACTTCTCATCCTCTAAAATTCTATATGGTTCTGACTGACAATGGCTGAGCTACAGCCAAGAGATCATTACGTTGTGCCTGCCTGTCTAAGTCTAACTTCATGTCCCCTGGAGGTCAGCCTCGGTCCTTAGAGGCATGCTTCTCCCTGTCCTTGGTCTTGCCCATAGGAGTCCGCTGTCTGAAGGAAATGCCAACCCCTTTAGCAGTGGGTACCAATCCATTTCCATTCATAAATCACCCGGGAAGTTTGTTCAAGGAGCAGATTTGAGCCTTACAAATAGAAAGCCTGATTCAGGGAGTCTGAAGTGGGGTCCAGGAATCCTAATTTTTAATATGCTCCCTTGGGATTTTGATGGCCATAGTGCAGTCCCTTGATCCAGAGGCTCAGAAACATTTCCCAAAGTTTCCCAAAGCATACCCTCGACATCAAAATGTCCATATTTTAATGACCTGCCAAGAGTGTTAAATTGCCCTTGGGGGGGGTCACTGGGTGGCTCAGTTGGTTAAGCATCCAACTTTGGCTCAGGTCATGATTTCTTGGTCTGTGAGTTTGAGCCCCGTGTCAGGCTCTGTGCTGACGACTCGGAGCCTGCAGCCTGCTTGGATTCTGTGTCTCCCTCTCTCTCTGCTCCTCTCCCACTCATGCTCTGTCTGTCTCTCTCTTTGTCAAAAATAAATAAACATTAAACATTTTTTTAAAAATAAATTGTCCTTATGACCTTGAAAAAGTCAGTTTTAAGCTCTCTACACCTCAATTTTCATAACTGTCATATGATTGACTGATCTAACCAGTCTGTTAGCCCTCTAATCTAGGATCTCAGTAACGAAAGGGATAGTTTAATAAGAAAATAAGAGCACACAAATGGCATTTACTATGTAGCAAACACTAACGTCATTTTACACGAAAACTCAACCCTTAACTAATCCCATGAGGTACATGCCGTTATTATCTCATTTTACAGATGAGGAGACTGAGGCCCAGAAAGACCAAGTGATGTGCCCAAGGTCATACACCTGGTGGATACTGGAGGCAGGAATCAAATACTTCTGGGGTGGCTTCAGAGTCCTTGCTTTCAGCTGCCATGCTAGACCACCTCTCTTGCAAATTGCGTTGTGAGTTTACCAAATGGCAATATTGGGGTGGACTGCACTTGTTGTGGATGAATACGAGTTATGATGGTCCTCCATTGTGGTACATAAGATCGTCATTGGCAAAGGTGTGAGAGAAAACTATTGCAAACAGAGGGAATACCCAGAGAAGAAACGTGGAAGCTGGCGCCTGAGACCGGCTTTGGGATGGGCATGTGACTCAATTCAGCCAATGAAACCTAAGTAGAACTCTGCTGGAGGCCTCTGGAAAAAGTTTTCCTTTATAATAAAAAAGGGAGATCCGTGAGAATAATAAGTCTTTCTGACGCCTCCTTGTCTTCGTCGCTGGGGTGCTCTGGTGTGAAGACATCATGTTTGGGTCTTTGGCAGCCATCTTGCAGCAATGAGGGGAACAGCAGAGAACACGGCAATGCTGGTCCCGCTCCTTGGTGTATTCTGACTACTCGGTGTTCACAGAACTACTGAACTGATCCTAGAACCACCTCCCTCCATGCTTTTTTCTCTTTCTTTCTTTCTTTCTTTCTTTCTTTCTTTCTTTCTTTTTCCTCTTCTTCTTCTTCTTCTTCTGTACTGTTTTGTTTTTGAGAGAGAGAGAGGGAGAGAGTGCAAGTCAGGGAGAAGGGCAGAGGGAGAAAGAGAGAGAGAAAGAGAGCAAAAGAGAGAATCATAAGTAGGTTCCACGCTCCGTGCAGAGTCAGACCCGAGGCTTAATCCCATGACCCTGGGATTATGACCCGAAACAAAATCAAGAGTCAGACGCTCAAAGCTCAGCCGACTGAACCATCTAGGCACCCCACCTCCCTCCATTCTTGAGTATATATCAGATGATGTAATGCTTTTCTCATCTGGGCAGCCGACGGTTGAGTATCCTGTTGCGTATGTGGCCAAATGTATCCTGACTGATAGACTATACCGGGAAGCCAGGGTCTTCCGTGAAATAATACCAGTAAGAATTACCAAAGTATCGTGCTCCTGACACATTTTGACATTGCATTAGAAACGAAAAAGCTTGGGAGGTAAAGAAATCATCCTCTCCAGCCTCAGTTTCCTCACCTGTAAAATGTGCAAAACAGTATCATCCTCTTCGAGTTGTCAGGATTAACTGAAATCATGTTTTTGTGGCATCCAGCATGGCACCCAGCGCTGACTACCTCTAGAAGGTGGATACATACGCTGACGTTGATCATAATAGCGAATACTTACTGGGCTCCTACGGCATACGCCCACCTCCTCTGTATCAGGAACTTTCGGTGCATTATTTCATTTAATCCTCGTGGAGACAGGTGTTGCTAAAGGCACCGTTTATGATTCTGAGTCACCAGAGCTCTTGGAGAGTAGGGAGGGCAGGTGGGATCATCACTCTTCCCAGTCTGCAATTCGGGAGGTGGTACAGCGACCGGAAGTGGCTTGCGGAGGGTTACAGGATGGCAGAATTGGGAAGTTCAGGTTTCCCCAACCTAAATCCCGAGGGGGAGCCATGACGTGTCAATGGCGCGTCCCAGTGTCTTGGCGTCTCATGCCCAAGAGTGACCATTTGCCTTTGGCAGGCCTCCCTTGTTAACAAACGCGGTAGCATCTGTGATTGTTATTAACAGTATTCACGGCCACAAACTCTGGAGGACGAGAGACCGTAATGCCTCCGCATGTCTCAGGAGACGCCTGCGGTTCCCACCTGATGCGCCCAGAGCACCCATCCAAAGGCCTGGATGCACCTGATTTAATGAGGTCGTTAGCCGGCTCCCCACGGTAGGAAGAAGGAGCCTTGCTGGGAGGAGCTTCCCATCCCCAAAGGAGCTCTTTATGAGGTGATGGACCAAATTGTCGGCAGTGGGAGGTCTGGAGAAAGATCTGGGACTCTTCTTGTGTGGAAAACTCCTCTGAGCAGGTACACGATCTTTGCCACTTCCCTGCGGGGACCACCCACATGCTGTGCGCACTGGAATGGGGAGGGGAAGCGACCATGTGTTTTTACTTAGGTGTGGGTCGCTCAATTGTGTAAGTGTCACTGCCTACATTGCTTCAGCCCCATGCGGCCCCCGGACCCTGAACAGTGGCTCTGACTCCTTTGCTCTGGTTTTGATCACGCGAGTTGAAAAAGAATCGCAGAAGTTACGGGAGGACTGCGTCATGAGTGCACCTTCCTTGCCCGCCAGGGAGTCAAGCGGTGTTTCTCAAGCTCGCGCAGCCAGTTAGCGTGGCACAGCCAGGCCTACAACCTAAACCAGCCGCATGCCAGAGCGGAGACAGCCAGGAATGTCAAAGGGCACCCAGGCCTGGATTCTGCTTTCTTTAGAAAATGGAGCCCCAGGATGGCCTTCTACCTTCTGGAGTCTACTCAGCATTGCTATTTGCATCAGCCTGCAAGGTACACGTTACCGTGCTATGCGCTGTGCAGATGGCTGTGGCTCAAGGTCACAGAGCAAAGAGGAGACGGAATTATGGGTTTGGGTTTGTTTTTTTTTTTTGGTTTTTTGGTTTTTTTCTCACACTGCTCAAGGTGAGCCTGATGTTTGAACAGATCCAAAGTGTCCGGGACCGTCCTGGGGCTCGCCTCTTCCCTTCCAGCATAGCGGGGCTTGCCGTGTTGGGAATGCTGCTTTCTTGGCTTTATTTCCAAAGACCTGAGGGATTCTGGAGCTACACTGCAGGTGTCCCGTTATCACTCGTTTTTTTTTTTTTTGCCCATGCCCCTCTCCTGACACCCCATATCCATTATCTGGAGACAGCTCCGTGGGGACATGAAGTGTAGAGGCTGCATGCGGTGGGATGATTTGAGGGCTGGGGGGAAGCCCCCAGCCCCAAATCCCTTCCCTGGCTGGAGGCTGCTGTTGATAGCTAAAATTTGAAGCCTGGCTCTTGATTCCAGTCCCCTTTAAATGCAGACCTTCCTTGTGGAGACAGTGCACCCCATAATTCTTGACAGTTCGACTTCTGTCATTTGCATGTGGAGCTTTCCCAGCTCCCAGCCTGGAAGACTAACAACATGAGAACATTTGGGTCTCAGGGATGAGGGAGGAACCGGACTGTGGGAAGAAAGAGGGAGAATCGGGGCTGCTGAAGGGCTGGACCTGGATTGCAACCACGGCCCCGTCGGGCCACATCACGCCTCTGAATTCAGAGCTTCTCGGCATCTGGTCTGGCCGAGGCCAAGGCGGGACTCTCAGCCATGCACACAGGGAGAAGTGACCCAGCAGAGCAAAGGAACCTGCCGTGCGGTGGGTGTCTGCACAGGGCACTTGGGGAGGGTGTCTGTGGGTGGCACAGGGACCCGACTCTGGTATTTCCATTCCTGTCTGACGAGGCCAAGTGAGCCCAGTCTTCCCAGGGCAGTTCCAGCACAGCTCATTTGTGCATGTTTTACAATGGTGTTGATAAAATCCCCATGGAGCCCCGGAGCATGTGTGAGGAGTTCCCACCAGAAATCTAAACAACGCCCTGGCGTTGCTGACAGCTTAATAATGTGACAAAGTTCAACTCGTTCAATGACAGGGACAGGAATGCAGCTGGGCTGGTCTGACCTAGAGCTTTAAACATACCCCCCCCCCCACGCCCTGACCTAGCATTTGACAAATAACCTTTTCTTAGCCTCCTCGAAGGCACCAGACAGAACCAAGTGCCACACAGGGGCCACATGCCACCGTTAAAATGTTAAATGGAGTGGCAAGGGCCACCAGAGTCACTTGGGGCTGACATTTATCTTTATTATTATTATTAATAATAATGCATATATTGCTTTCTGGTGCATTCCAGGGTTTTTTGCACTCTTAAATCACGCGGCTATACATCAGCAGGCCCGATAAATCACCCCATGGACCCAAATTCGATGCAGCTGTCAGGCCAGATCGGAGAGACGCAGAGTTAGCTTAATTGAGCTACAGCAGGGAACCAACGGGCGTTGCCCAGAAAATCAGAATAATAGCAGTGTTGCTGGTGACATTTCAAGAGCTAGACGTGAACTGCTAGCTTCAGCTTTAATTTTATAAGAGGGAACAGGGGGACGGGTGCAGGGAGAAATCCAGACTTCAACAAATATTTAAACTCTTTTCTTTTTTTTTTTTTTTCTGCCTCAAAGCCAGTACAGACAATGAGTTCCACATTTAGAAATTTCAGTAGAAGAAATTCCACTTTTTCTTCTTTCTCTAGCTTCTTCTGATTTCTTCAGCCCGCTCCCTCCTCCACCCCATGCCCCTTCCCTACAAAAAGAAAGCTGAAAGCAACGGAACAACAGGATTTGAGTGGGAGCCAATTTAGTGGGCCAGGAGGTTACATATGGAGTCAACAAATCATGGAACCATGAAGGATATTACTGATTTAAAGTTGTGTACGTTAAAGCCCAAATCTTAACAGCATTCATAAAGGTAAAGGTAACTAATGGAGAGGGTAACCGACGGAAAATCAACCTTTCCCCTGGCTGCCCTGCCTCCCTCGTCAAGATGGCAGCGCTTCTTGGCTGGAGAGGGGCCCCCAGCCACAGACGCTCCCCGTGAGCTGACCAAAGGGAAGGCCTCAGCCTTAACTCACCGAGGAAGGACAAGTTCTGCCGGATCCTGCATTTATACAAGGCCTCAGAGACCATGACTTGGTTTATTTTTGTGTGCACGGGAGTGTGTATTTCTTCTTCAGATGTTTTGGGGGTTACCAGAAAAACCATTCCCTTTCCCCCCTTAATTGTTAAAACTGTGTGTAATTTCAGGGAAATTTGATCCATGTGCTCCAGATCCCTTGGCACATAATCATGAAAAATCTCTCTGGAAAGAGCTATTTTCTCCCCCAGGAGACTTTGGTGCCCTTTTTAATAAGCCCTATAAGCGCTGTTCTACCCCCAGGTCACCCTCTCCAAGTGCAGAAGGTTGTGTTTGGCCAAAGGAAAACCAGCCTGACCACCGAGGGCATGGGCCTGGCTTGAAATGTCGAACACGAGAATTTGGACTGGGTTTTGGCAAAGGGAAAATGACTTCCCCCTGGTCCCGGTGTTTACACAGAGGAAGAAGCCGTCCTTTAAAAAAGGAAAAAAGAAAAAGACGTGATGACGTACACATCAACTCTGGAGCGTTACCCGGTGGCCATCGGCATGTGAGTGTTAGCCTCTGGTTCACGGGTTCAGGAAGAACGCTTGATGCTTTACTTTGAGGTTCTTTGAGAAAATGCTTTCACCCAGAGACTCCCAGCTACCCCCAAACACTCCGGAACCCTCTTGGATGGATTTCAAGGACCATGGCATTTCTGCGTCCAGGACATGCATTTCCCCACCCTCCATCCACAGCAACCCAACCACTGCATGGAAGCCACAATGGCATTCCTTCAATCCAAAACAAACATGTCATTACCAATCTCAGATTAATTGACGCCATTTGTGTGCCCTGCCTTTTGGGTTTCAGCTGGAGTCTGCCCAACAGCAATGGCCACCGCCCTTGCAAACCTCAAGGCACTCACAACGTTGGCCTTTGGCAGAATTCTCCTAGCTATTCTTTGTCACCCCTGTGACTCCAAGCCCTTTCTCCTTCCCACTCCCTTCCCGCTCTGAGGCTTTGGGTAAATTTGAAATGAGTTGCTGGTAGAATGAGGTTATCTGCAGAGCAGAGTTTCGCTTGGAGTCAATGCCTTTGTTCTATTTCATGAATTGTAAGAAACACATTTGTTTTTGTTTTAACACCCCCTGAAATTGGGATATTCCTTACAGCTCACGATGAGAAGCATTATGGTGAGGTCATGGAAAACATTTCCCTTTCTCGTGGTTCATGTGATGGTGCATCTATTCTGGTCCCCAAAGAGATACATGATCACTCTTGAGAACACCGATAAACTTGCACCTCCCTCGCTCATTCTTTTGCCATTCATTCTTCAGTAAGAGCATATTGACCGCATGCCTGACTCTGCAGTGAGGAGATTGGAACAGTGTTGAAATGGCCTCTCCCTTTCAGAAAGCTGTAATTTAGTTCTAGACATAAGTGAATACATGACCAACCATGCACAGTGCTAAATTAGCGGTGTGGCCAGAAAGTGGCGCAGGAGAGTAAGACAGAGCCACAGAGTGGGATGGAGTGACTCTAAGCCAGGGGCCGGGTGGCCTCACTGCTGTCGTGGCTCTGTGCTCCCACCTGTAGTATGAGGGCCTTGTAGCAGATCCGAGTATCCCGGTGTGGGTACGGCAGAACAGAGTCCAAGGGCATGCTCTGGGACACGAGGGCTCCGCGGTGGGGGTGGGGCATCGACAGCTATCACCCCACTCCTTTCTCAGAGATTCTTTACATGTACTAGCACAGTGTGGGCTCTGGGAAGTTCTACAGTGAAGGACATGTTCGAATTGTGTTTAACTCCGTGTTTCCCAAATATATTGGTTCCTGAGGTCCTTTCTTCCACTCAATATAGCCATTGCTCTAATAAAACTTAGGGACACTGCAAGTCTATTCCGACCCCAACATCGTGGGAATTCATGAGACGACACAGAGCTGTAGCACATGGGGAGAAGAAAGCCTGCCCAAGAGAAGAGGCAAGGGCTGTGCTTGCGGTGTGCTGGGCTCCTGCATGGGGGCAGAGTGTACCTGATAAAAAGAACATAGTTTAATCCTGACAGTGTAGATTGTAATAAATAGAACATACTGTGCTGGCTGCCAGGAACTCAGAAACGAGCAAAACACTGGCCCTGACCTCAAGTGCCTCCTAATCGTGGAGAAGACTAGATGTTAACAAACGGTGTACCTGGCTCGGCGATTCTCCTGGAGGTAGAAAGAATGGGCCCTGAGGAGATGAAGAATGCCTGGAGGAAAGCAATGAAGGCTCCGGGTAGAAGGAACCGTCAGAACTGGATCTTGAAGGAGGAGGGTGAATATCCGTGTGCCTGAGACAGGAGCAGGAGGAGAGCATCCTGGGCAGGAAAAGGAACATGAATAAAGAGAAAGAGGCAGGAGAATGCTTCCGTAGCTGGAGGGCAAGATACATTGTGATGAAGGCTGGCTGGTTAGGTTGGGAGCAGACCATGAAGGGTCCAACTCAGCAAGTAACAACAACAGAAGAGGAGACTTAATTATCTCCCATAATAAGGAGTCTCCGGGTCCGTAATGAGAGGGTCTAAGACTGGCTCAGTGGCTCAGTGATGCCTCCAGGGGCCTGAGCTCCTTCCATCCCTCTCCTTGGCCATTCTTCACCACGCTGGCTTTTTATCCACATGCTTGTTGCCTCCTGTCAACAGATGCTGCCCCAGAACCAGGCGTATTTCTGGTGGATGATACACCTTATCCTTAAACATCGGCATCTGGAGCTAATTTTCAGGCAAGGGAAGCAGGCTTTTTTGCAAGGAGAAGTGAGCTGATCCATCAGACGGTTGTTTTTATAGGATGACTGGTCACAATGTAAAGGCAGGAGGGGAAGAAGAGAGACTGGAGGCGGGAGACAGTGTAGCATTGAAATGTTCTAGGCAAAAAACTCTTGCGTGCTAACATCAGATCCCTAGCAGTACTTGGAAGAAGGAGGCAAAAGAGAAAATGCTGTTCTTTTATTACAGAAGGCAATTCTAGGCAGCCCCAAAGACTCGCCTTCTCTTCCATTGGCTAGAACCTGGACACATGGCCACTCCTGGCACATGGAAGGCTGAGAAATCCAGTTTCTGGTACAGGCAAATGCCGTAGCCATGAGACCACTCGGGATTCAGTCACCGCAGCTGGGCTGCGACCTGAATGACAAATTAACCTTTTATTTCATTAAGCGCTGAGATGTGGCAGTTACCGGTTACAGCCGTTAGACCACCTTTTCCAATACATGAGAACCCCAATGCTTAATCACTAAGGAAGACAATATGGCTTGATGTACGAGAAATGGAATTGAAAACTGAACTGTGTCAACTGCACTTTTGGGGAGAGGGGACACGTTGGGGATCATGTACCCCTTGCCGTTTCACCTCTTCAGAGGTTAATGATTTATAACCACCCCAAATGTGATAAGCGGTCAAAAGTCCAGGAAAAGTGCTGTGTATCTCATGAAATCATTTTTCGATAATTTCAACTTTTTTATTAAGGGTTAAAAACAATGACCATTCAGTTGAGAAGTCTAATTGAGACCCCCCATCCCACCCCTGCCCACTATCTAACCCAAGTATTAGCCTCCCCTAAGTATTTTAGTCAATGTTGTGTTGTGCCCATCATGTCCACAGAAAATCGTTGTTTCCCCAGAGAAACAGGTCTGATTGAGAGGGTGGGGTCTGGTCAGTGAAGGTGTATGGAAAATGCTTCCCCACTGTTGACACGAATCTGACAGGGAGACGATGAAAAGATGGGAGGGACTTGCAACTCCCTGGTTACTGCCTCTGAATCTAATTTCAAACACAAACAAGGCCAATGAAATGAAGTCACAGAAATCCAGGGGAAAGTGGCCCTCTCATTCTAGAGCTCCTAAAAGCTAAGGGAGCACCGTGATTTTAGGATGTAGGCGGACTTTCAGAAGTAGGTGTTCAAGTAGGGCCAGAGAAGAACACGTATGCAGCCATGTCAAGAAGCTTCAAATGTAGAAATGGCCCACGAGGGATGGGAGGCCCTCAAAAGTCTGAAAACATGAGGAAAACATGACCTTGGTGAGGAAGCAGGGCTCCCCATCGGAAGTAAACCGATACGGCACAGGAACTTGTTTGGAAAAATTCCATGAGACGAAAACAGGGGAACATGGATGTTCTTAAGATGGGTTCGAAAGAGTGGGCCCAGCTGACTCGAGGAGAATCTGGGAGATGAGCTCCCAATGAGATCAGCCTTGTAACCTGACTACCACAGGGGCTCTTGTGGGTCTCTTCAGAATAAGTCCCGAAAATGGGTTGGTCTGCATTCATAGATGGTACCACACGGCGTGAGGAAGCCAACTCCTCAGCACCTCTCCCAGGTGTAGTCCTGACGCTGCCCAGGCTTCTGCCTCAGCATCCGGGTCAGTAACGGAAGGCGAACCCCAGGGAAGACGCTTGCCCAACCCTCCACCCTTGGGTGTGCACTGAGCGGCCCCCACCCTGTCCTTGTCCGTGTAAGTCACACCTGCACAGACCCCTTTCATCAGCCCAGCTTCAAGTGGCAATTTAAACCTTTTAAGGCCACCTGTCGAGCACCCACTCTGTAGATTTCCTTTTATCGCCAGCTCGAGGGGAGTAACTAGATAACATAATTATGAGGCAGGAGAATGGGGTGTTTTGATTTGTGTTCTTTGAGGATTAGCCAAGTGCCCCACTGCCAAATCCGCGATCACCTGAAAGGAAATCTGAAGGAAGAACCTGCCAGGTAAGTCCTCCAGGTGCTCTTCAGGCAAACGGCTTTGAAAATGGGCCTTTTCTGCCTTTTTCTCGTCACTGCAGAGCTCAAAGGCGTTTGGGGTGGACAAAGTTGGTGGGTGCCTTCTTGCACAATGAGGTGGAGGGAGGCAAAGAAAGGTGTTTTCCAAACGCCTGGAGCTGGGGCAAGACATTTGGGAAGCCCTTTGGATGTGGGATGATGTGCAAAGTAATGAAAGTAATGATATGGAGCCACACCTCTGATCTCCCGAGCATCCCTGGGACATTACCTGTGCCCCCTTCGGTGCAGACGCTCTTGACTACTTTCAGGGAATGTCAGGGAGGTGGCAAGAGCAGGCAACTTCGTCTCAGGCTGCAGGATGTGAAATGCTGAAATCCCGTCTTTGAGGCAGCAGGCGGCCTCTCTGAAGATGCTTGAGTGACGGACGTGCCAGCTTGGGTGGGAGCACGCAGGCTCAGATCAAGAGGGGCCACGGGCAGGACATTGTTGCGAATACAGATGCACAGTGTGTTAGTCTCCAGGGCTTCCATAATAAAGCACCATATCCTGCGTGGCTTAAAACAACAGAAATCTATCTTTCACAGTTCTGGAGGCCAGAAGTCCAAAGTCAAAGTGTTAGCATGCTTTTCCAAGGCCTCTAGAGGAGAATCCTACTTTGTCTCTTTCAGCTGCTGGTGGCTCCAGCTATGGCAGCATTATCTCCAGTCTCGGCTTCTGTCTTCACGCAGCATGTTCCTTCTGTGTCTGTCTGTGTTCAAATCGTCATCTTCTTATAAGGATGCCAGTCCTGTTAGATTAGGGTCCACCCTAAGCCAGTATGACCTCATCTTAACCCGATTACACCCGTAAAGACCTTACTTCCAAATAAGGTTTACATTCACCGGCACCGGGGGTTAGGACTCCAACGCATCTTCTGGGGGGATATAATTCAACCCATAACATGTGGATATATGAAAAAGCAAAGTTACAACTGCTATAACTTATCACATGAGTAGCTGGAAGGCTTTGGAATCTTGAACCTATTGTCACTTCAGTTTTGGGTTTGCCCTCTAAAAGAGGCAATGGCTTTTTAATATTTTGTTCTAATTCCAAAGAGAGACATAAGACATTAAATAATGTATAACAAACTCACATGCAATAAAATTATAATACAAATTTAGAGGGTGGTTGTAAGCCTGAGGGAAAGGAAAGCCACAGGGGAAGACTTGTTATAGGAAGACGTTAGGGGAGAGGGGTAAAAAAATATTGAGAGGAGGGAGGAAAATGATCTACTTATTAATGGATAGAATTCCCCGCCCCCGGTACCTCCTGCTGATTATAGCATGGCTTGTTGAAGGTGGTGGTTAAAGACAAACCAACAAGGCAGCACCAGTGTGGTCCTAAAATTCTCGGAAGGTCCAAGTGGTGGGTTTTGGTTGGTGACACTTCTGGGCATTCACAGAAGTAGCAATTTAGAGAAGTGGACTGAGTGAGAACAGTTCCAGAGGGTTCGCCCCTGGGAACCTGCGGAGCTTGAGGCTCAAGGCAGTATGTAGCCCCATCTCACCCGTGGGCCCTCCCCTGGGCTTGGCAAACCCAGGCTGCCAGAGAATTCTCTACAGCCATATGTTGTCTCCTCACCCAATGCTGGATCTGTATGTCATATGGGTATTTTCTACCAATTACATTTCTTTTTTTTTTTTTTTTAACTCTTACTCATTTTTGAGAAACAGAGACAGAGTGTGAGTGGAGTAGGAGCAGAGAGAGAGGGAGACACAGAATCCAAAACAGGCTCCAGGGTCCGAACTGTCAGCACAGAGCCCGAGGCGGGGCTTGAACTCACGGACTGTGAGATCATGACCTGAGCTGCAGTCAGTCGCCCAACAGACTGAGCCACCCAGGCAGCCCTATCAATAATAACATTTCTTAATTTAATTCTGTAGGAAGGATCTGTTAACTCGTATATCTTTCTTTTTTAAGATACTTTTTTTTTAATGTCTTATTTATTTTGAGAGAGAGACAGAGGGCAAGAGCATGGCTGTGAGCGGGGGAGGGGCAGAGAGAGAGGCAGAGAGAGAATCCCAAGCAGGCTCCACACTGCCGGGTTCCATCCCCCAAACTGCGAGATTATGACCTGAGCCGAAATCAAGAGTCAGACACTTTACCAACTGAGCTGCCCAAGTGCCCCCATGTTAAATGGTATTTCTAATATTCCTAGGGTTTCAGGAAAAGGGATAATGCTAGCAATATTAAATGAAGCAACTGGGGAAGAAAATTCATGAAAACTTATGCTGATGGTTGTACCACAAGCCAGGTGGAGCAGAGACGGGATGGATTTGGAAAAGAAGCATATGGCCATTTATAACTCTGTTTCAAGAGCCTGTGGATGCCCTGAATGGCCCGTTTTAAAAAATAACATATGAGTTCACCTGAACCTGTCATAAACAGATTTTGATGCATATTACGTATTATCCAAAACAGGTACAGAATGCAGCACTATAGCATAGTCACATGACCTAAATAATAAAATATAAAAAGGTGTACAGAGAAAAACCTCCTTCCTATCTTGTTCCCTTCCATTCAGCTCCCGTCCTTCCCAGCAAGGAACATTATTATGTTGTCTGTTTATCCTTTCAAGGGATTGTCAAAAACCTGCCTGCCAACACAGATATGTAATTCTGTTTTCCCTTATTGTTTTAACCCAACTGGTAACGCACTGTATGCATGTTTCTATATTTATTCACATGAATGAACAGTGATGTATGTACATATTTATTCATTACAGCCTTGTTTGCAGTAGCAAAAATTTAGAAATAACTTTGGGGTCCATCAGAAGGGGATTAACTAAGTTATGGAATATCTATACTTATGGAATGGTATGAAGCTATAAAAAAATGAGGATAAACCCTATGTGCTTATACGGAAATATCCGGGGGTACATTAAGTAAAAAATGTAAGAGGACAATGTATGTAGTATGTATGTACTCAGGGTAACGGAAGAAGGGAAAGGATAAGAATACATATTTGCGGGGTGCCTGGTAGGCTCAATCGGTTAAGCGTCCGACTTCGGCCCAGGCAACAATCTCACGATTTGTGAGCTCGAGCCCCACGTCAGGCTCCGTGCTGACAGCTCAGAGCCTGGAGCCTGCTTCGGATCCTGTGTGTGTGTCTCTCTCTCTGCTTCTCCCCCGCTCATGTTCTGTCTCTTTCTGTCTCTCAAAAATAAATGTTAACAAAAATAAATAAATAAATAAATAAGAATATATACTTGCATTTTCTTTCAATTGAATAAAGAATAATCTGGAAGGATTCACAAAAGCTAATAAAATCTTTACTTACAGATGATGAAGGAAGTATAATGATGAGGGATAAGGTGGTGAGATTTTCCAATATTTATTTTGTTATACTATTTTAAGTTTTGAACCACACAAATGCATTTTCTGTTTAAAATACAAATGAAAGGGCGCCTGGGTGACTCCGTCGGTTGGGCATCCGACTTCAGCTCAGGTCATGATCTCACAGTCCTTGAGTTGGAGCCCCGCGTCAGGCTCTGTGCTGACAGCTCAGAGCCTGGAGCCTGCTTCGGATTCTGTGTCTCCCTCTCTCTCTGACCCTCCCCCGTTCATGCTCTGTCTCTCTCTGTCTCAAAAATCAATAAACATTTAAAAAAATTTTTTTAACAAAAAATAAAAAATAAAATAAAATGCAAATGCAAATGAAAATAAATTAATTAAATGCATATCCCTCAGATCTGCTAATCCTACAGTTATGTTCTCATGTATTCTCAAAAATACCACCAAGAATGTTGGCTGCAGCATTATTTCAATGGCAAAAGACTGGAAATGGCCTTATTGATTATTAAACGTAGGCTGGTTAAGTGAATTAAGTCACATTCATACAGTCAAACACTCTGCAGATGTTACAAAAGATGTGAAATGTATTGATAAAAGATATTTATATTTAGTAAAAAAAAGGCAGGATAAAAAAATCATGCTCCCTTTTGTTGATAAAATAAATATGATGCATGTATATGCACCCACATATCCTATATTCTTCCAGGGAGGTGCAATGTGGTGTGTGTGTGTGTGTGTGTGTGTGTGCGTGCGTGTCTGCATTAAAAATTTCTGGAAGTTGATGTAAGAAATTGCTAACAGTGGTGTCTTCTGGGAAGTGGGTGACAGGTGTTTGCAATAGTAAGGTCGCCCTCTTCTTGTAATTCCTCTTGAACTTTCCTTTTACTGTGCATGTTTTTCTTTTCCAGTTCAAAAATATTTACAAATAAAGCAACAAATAAAGGGGCATCTATACAATAAAAATTGTACACCTATAACACAAACAACTGAGGAAGTTCTTCATGAACTTCTACAGAACAGTTTCCACCATACGCTGTTAAGGAATGTATATTTTTAATTTTCGATGTTCCAGGGATTCCCATGCTAGGTGTACCTGGTTCACACCTCCACCTGGTGAGCAGGTCAGGGGGCTTTTCATTCCTTTGGGTATGATCTTATTTCAGCTCTGCCTTTCAGATTGAGGAAGACTCTTTTGGTTTGTTTGTTTCAGCTCATCTTCCTCACCCGTAAGATCCGCTGTCAGTCTTTTGGGTTGAAATCCTAGTTCCTACTGGCTAGTGAACACAAGCAATTTGTTTAATGTTGCTTAATGTTCTTAATGGCTACGGGCCTCAGATTGCCTTTCTGTAAATACAAAATGGATTACGTTATGGGAATGTTGTGACAGCTCGAGATCATTGCAATACATACTATTTAGCATGTGAGGACCCAAGGGTAGGCATTCAACATGGTGGCTATTGCCACCATTAATATTCCTTGGCGTATGTCGGTCTAAACTGCGGACAGAAGTGACCACACCCTGGGTTTGCACCAGGAAATACAAAGCTTTGTGTGTCGTGGCCAGTACTGTTCCAGAGGAGCCCAGCATTTTTCTGGTCTTTTCGACAGTAGCCTTGGGCTGGTATCTCAGAGAATCAATGTTCTGTGAATGCAATTGGGGTTGGATTCTTACTCATATGGGGCATTTTACAGCCACTCTTAGGGAAACTTATTCCCACTTTTTGGGCATAAATTTTATCCCCCGGCTTCCCCCCCTCAGGATGCCTCTTGTTGTCATCTGTTGCCCCAATCCTATTTGAGTTGGAGTCCATGTTTAGGGCAATGTCTTCAAAAGAGGAAGTGAAGATGTCCTTGTAGTCCTTCTTCATTTTTAGAGAGTTAAAAAGAAAAACAACTGCCTCTCCATTTTATCTCTCAATATAGCTCTGGGTCAAGTGGTCTCACTGATTATCTAGTTGGCTTTCTGCCTTGATGCATTTATAGGATCTTTTATTATTGACTTTGGAGCTCCTTGCAAGGTACTCCAAAAAAGCATATTACAATAGTCTCTAGTGGGCAATATACCTTTTAACTGCTCCTTTCATTACTCCCCCCCCCCAACACCCTCATTTAGTTCCCCTTTCTAGAATTAAATAACCACATGATAGCTTTTGGGCTCCATGTCTCTTTTGGTTGTTGAACTTGGCCCTGTGGTGGTCTTAATTATGTAATGGTTCAGTTAGACTCTCATGCTCTTTTACATTCATCCCCTTTCTTCTACATTTGTTTTCAGGTTATACGGCATCTTGATAGATTCAGAGCCAAATAATTAGCACCATCTTGGTTTGGTTTTTTGAGAATCTCTCTGAGAATCACTGACACCGTGATAAGAGATCGTGCTCAAGGAGTTGTGTGATGCATGAGAATGGGCTGGGGGCAAAAGGAAAAAATAAAGGCTACCATTTCCCAAAAGTCTTTTGGTTCCAGGTGAATGTGAAGTCTCTTTTCCCCATTAATTAATCTAGGATTAAAGATCGAAGATCTGCCTGTCTATTGGGTCTTACTTTAGAGGCCATCGTACTCTAGAGACCATCACCCTAGAAATACAGACTTGGATTCAAGGTTTTCTCGATTTACTTTTCTATCACACTTCCCATAAATCCCATGGCAGGGCCTGCCGACTCACCATTTTTCTCTCAATTCACTTTATCCACACTCATCTTCCCTAAGGACGGGACTGACCTTACTCTGAAGGCCAAAAGCTCAGTGAGTTTCTGGTAGAAATTTCTGGCAGAAAATAGCTCTTCCCAAGTCCAATGCTAATGTTTCCAAAGCCATAAGTCAGAGAGGAACCCTGCCCCTCCCACGCATATCCATAGACAGCTTCTCACCATGTTCCTAACACCCTTAAGGCTATACCGACAGGGTATAAACTGAGTTTGATCTAGAGTAGCAATCCTTATGTCGCCAAAAGTATTTCTTTTTCTTTTTAAATTCCCTCACATTTGATCTAAAGAAGGAATTCTATGTGTTTCTGTTCTACTTAAAAATACACCAAGGAGTCCAAAGGGGAGCAAATAAACCAGTTTATACTCGACTCATTCCATGATGTGGCAGCTTCATGGATATGTAGTAGCTAAATACTGGAGGAGGAAACTTGCACACTCCCTTCTAAGAGAAAGAAAACCTAAAGACAGTAAAGAAAGTAGAATTGTGCACTTAGGAGAGATCCTCAGCAAGTGGGTAAGTAGACAACCATCGGGAGCATGTCACTTCTCAAACTGAGAAGAATTGAAAAAGGATGAATCTCTATACTGGCAATGATGTAAGAAAATAAGCATTCGTATTCTTCTGATAAGAGAGTGAGTTTAGAACAATCTGGAGGCAAATTTAGTAACACATAATAGGTGTCTTAAAAGATGCATGCCATTTGATTGAGTAATTTCACTTCCAGAAGTCAATTCTACAGGGAAAATAGAGGTAATGAAGAATCTAGCTTACTGGAACTTCATAATAGCATTGATGATTAGTTAAAAACTTAGAAAAATCCTAAAGGTCAAATAATAGGCAGCTGATTAGATAGATTATGATACACAAGAATGATGTTATAGATGTTATGGAAAAGGGACATGGAAAGATGTTCACGATATGTGAGTGGGAAAAAAAAAAACACTGAAAAATGGTAAGCAGAATGCCAGTTGACAATTACCAAAACAAAACAAACAAGAAAAAAACACCAGAAAAACTTGATTTTAAAAAGTTACATTTATTAGATTGATTTCAATCAAAAAGAACACCTCTTTGACAGAGTCTTAGCAGTGTTAGAGGAGGGAGGTTGGGAAGGATATTTACAGGGTTTCAGAGCCAGAGTCCTGTGACTATAAGGTGGGTCTCACCAGGTAAGGGGCTGGTTATGACTGGGTAGTTGATGACATAATAATTTTGAATTGGCGGTCACAGTAAGGTAAGGTCTTGAAGCAAATACTGTTGAGTAAGATGCTGGTTTTAATAAGTAAGCAAGTAACAAGTTTGTTACTATTCTTGTCTGGTCCCAGTATTATCCGGCAGAAAAACAGGAAAAAGTGCTTTACTCATAACTGTTTATCATAGAGACAGGAAAGTTCAGTGGTTTTAGCTCTTAATCATAGCTCTTTTTTGGTGAAAAAAAATATATTCACGTTTATATTTCTATCTCACTAGAAAAAGTCTAGGAAGATAATCATTTACACATTAAAGGTGGTGGTTATCCCTGGGGTCCCATGGGTGGCTCAGTCGGTTAAGTGTCCGACTTCAGCTCAGGTAACGATCTCACGGTTCATGAGTTCGAGCCCCCCATCGGGCTCTGGTGCGGACAGCTCGGAGCCTGGAGCCTGCTTCGGATTCTGTGTCTCCCTCTCTCTCTGCCCCTCTCCCACTCATGCTCTGTCTCTCTCTGTCTCACAAAAATAAATAAACATTAAAAAAAATTTTAGAAAAAGGTGGTTATCTCTGGATGGAAGGATTACAGGTATTAACTTCTTTGCTTCTCTGTATTTTCTAAATTTGCTCTAATGAACATATATTCAG
The DNA here is from genome assembly GCF_023721935.1 of Panthera uncia. Lineage (NCBI taxonomy): Eukaryota > Metazoa > Chordata > Mammalia > Carnivora > Felidae > Panthera > Panthera uncia. Next base: position 18,564 of record NW_026058424.1, read on the forward strand.
AAAAAAAAGATTTATCTGTTTAACTCATATGTAACCAGACTATGCCAGAACTACAGTATCCAGAGTCACCCTCACTTCAGAGCATCTAGTCTTCTTGTAAATATAACATGCCATCTATGCAGAATTTTGTGGCCAGCTTGGGAAACTGGCTAAACCATTCCCTAATCACAACCATGCAATCCAATAAGCATCAGGCAACTCTCCATCTTTTCAGACAGACAAACAAATGCTGTGTAGACTGCTTAGGAGGCCCCATTGGTCAAAAATATAATGGAAGCATATTTAACCAACAGATGCCTGTTTCTCTCCTAGACTCACGGTTATCACCCCCTCTTCAGAGTTCTGGTGCAGTGGGTGTCGGGGAAATGAGCTGTGAGATATGAGGTGAACCCAGAAGCCTAGAATACTGACTCATGACCTCTCCAGTGAACCACTAATGGATGTTTTTGAGCAAATAATATTTGCTGAGTGCTAGACAAGGTGAGGCGTGGTACAAACATTGGATAGCTGACATCCCGCCCCTTAAAAGAGCTTAGTTGTGGGGTTTTTTTGTTTGTGTTTTTGTTTTAGGAGCTTGGGTTTCAATTGGGGAAGGGGTGGTGAGGAGCAACGAGCACACAGGCACAATTCCAAATGCACAAAATGGCATGCAACCAAGCACTGCTCCACAGGTGGGGGAGCACTTCATTCTATGCTGGCCCCATTACAGTATTTGTATCGTGGGTCTTGCATGGTCCAGTCTCTGCGTCATATATTCATTTGGAGATAAGAAGCTTTGGGTTATCAAGCTATCCTAGTCAAAGGAGGTTAAACTCAGACTTTTTTTTTTTTAATTTCCATACTTCTTACTGACAATCTTACCAAAATTTGATCTGCTTTATTTTCTGCAGCTAATGACGCAAAGTGCAGGTCCCCAGGGTCATTTCAATTGCACATAGATATCGATTTCATGGAATGTGAACTCAAAAGATAGGAGAGTGACATACATGTGCATTGATCCCAAGACCAACTGAAGTTTACTTTAGAAGAAAGGAAAAGAGCGGCGCTTGGGTGGCTCAGTCGGTTGAGCGTCCAACTTCGATTCAGGTCATGATCTCATGGCTTGTGAGTTCGAGCCCCGTGTCGGGCTCTGTGCTGACAGCTCAGAGCTGGAGCCTGCTTCTGATTCTGTGTCTCCCTCTCTCTCTCTGCCCCTCCCCTGTTCTGTCTCTCTCTCTCTCTCCCTCTCTCTCTCTCTCAAATATAAATCAACATAGAAAAGGGAAGGGAAGGAAAGGGAAGGGAAGAAAAGAAAAGGGGGCTCCTGGGTGACTCAGTCAGTTGAGCGTCTGACTTCTGCTCAGGTCATGATCTCACAGTTCTTGAGTTCGAGCCCTGCATTGGGCTCTCTGCTGTCAGCACAGAGCTTGCTTCAGATCCTCTGTCCTCCCCTCTCTCTGTTCCTCCTTCCCCCACCTCAAAAATAAATAAACATTTAAAAAAAAAAAAAAACAATCCACCAGTTCCAAATACCCAAGTCTTTTCTGGTGATCAGCTTCTTCCATTAAGGAGGATCACAATGAGACCTTCTAATAGACTGATAGTTCCAATTGGTTGAAATGTCTTTTCACTGGAAATAACCCTTTATTACCTATAAGCACTCTTCATCAAGGATCTCATCACTTCAAATAAGGAACTTTCGTAACCCTCTTGGGGAAATGGGCCCAGAAAGTTCACAGAGTTAATGTAGTGATGGATTTAGGATTACAAGTCGGACCTGCTATTTTCAACTCTGACCCTCCTCCAGTCTGATACCCCAGTTCTTTTCCTACAAGGTAAAACTTATTGGGGATTCTGGGGATCTTAGCTAGTAGACATAAACATGAAAGAGACACGGCTCATGACACTTGTAAGTACAATGAGACGCTCTTGTCCCCCAAGGGCACTTTCTTGGCAGGTTCTCTGGAACAGGACTCTGTTCTCCTTAATGCCAGGCACAGGCACCGCCACTCATGTGCCCCTTGGTTTCATCACCACGCGATTAAGGAAACCAAGATGCAGAGAAATGAAGTCTCCCGTGCTCTCAGCTCTTGGTCAGCCTATGGAGCCAACAATGGGAACACGGAACACCTCCTGGCTGGGCACTCTGATGACCAAACTGACTCTTAAAAACAGCGGTGGGGCGCTTGGGTGGCTTGGCCAGTTAAGCGTCCGACTCTTGATCTCAGCTCAGGTCACGTTCTCACCGTTCCTGAGACCAAGCCCTGCGATGAGCTCTGTGCTGACAGTGCGGAGCCTGCTTGGGATTCTCTTTCTCTCTCCCTCTCTCCCTCTCTCCCTGTCTCGCCTCTCTCTCTCTCTCTCTCTCTCTCTCTCAAAATAAACAAACACTTAAAAAACAAACAAGAACAGCAACAACAACAAACTTGGCTAATACACCACTTAAGATGCCTTTGGCTGCCTGTAATAACAAACATACAAACACCCTTCAATGCTCTAGGATGCATTACGGAACAGGAAATGAAGAGTGAGAGCCACTGGCAGGGTTGGCTGATTCAGCAGCTCAGTGGTCCATTCCAGGAGGCAGGCTCCCTCCATTCTTGGAGAGAATGTGGTGTATTACCTGAAGCACACCCCTCATGGTCTCCCTGGGTGGCAGCATTTCCAGGCCTCACGCCCGCGTCCAGGAGCAGCCTCAGAGGCAGTGACTTAGGGAGTCACTTCTTCAGACCAAGGAGATCTTTCTCAGAAGTTCCTGAACAAATCTCCTTTCATAATACTGGGTGGAACTTGGTCAAGAACCCACTCTGAAGTCAACCACAGCCGGAAGGACAGGATCAGACCCTTCATGATTCACCCCCTGGAACTGGGGTTGGAACCACGTTTACCTGAGTCCTATGAAGGTAGGGAGTAGGAAGGAGTGGGGAGGAAGGCCCCGGACCCAGTCAGAGCTCTGCCTGAGGAAGCCAGGGGATGGTCAGGAGGGAGGGAAACCATCGACAGCATCAACTACACCTACTCTGAGCGACAGGCCACCTCTGATGGGAGTTCCTGGAGTTGGGTGTTACCTCCCTTCCAAGGTGAGGAGAGCCTATTCTGACAGAGCAGGAAAGACTCAGGAAACTGAATGCTCATAGAGGTCCCGTTGGGTGTTCATGCTGGCTTCAAGTAAAACTTACTAAAGACTCTGGGGACCCTAATCTAGAGTCAGTGATGTTCTAGGGGTAGAAAGTAGGGCCACGAACCCTGACAGGGCTAGGTAACCGGGGGGGGGGGGGGGGGGGGGGACAAGAGAGAGTTTGGGGTGCAGGTGGACCAGTATTTTAAAGTACTCCTTAAATCATATCTGGATTGTCACTGTTTGCCTACCCCCAAGTGTGACCCTACAGATTGGCAACTGAAAGGAGAAACATGAAGAAACGTCAGTGTATTTCTTGACCCAGCCCACGTTCTATAGAATAGAATCGAATTCATTCTTGCTAAAATAAAAATTGATTTTTGGATGACTGGGTCACAAGCTTCTTGCTTTTCCTTCCCCTCTTCCTCTTTTTATTTGCTTTTGATTTTTAAGAATAATGAACATATTCTCTTTTATAATGGGAAAACAGAATAACCCTTATTTGGAAAAAAAAAGGGGTATTTCACACTTCTCATTTAGAACAGCATAGGAAATCCCCACCTCAAATAAGCAGTCTGAGGATCGCGTTTGTAATATTTGAAAATAAACCAACTTTATTTGAATCAGCCAATACCAATCAAGACTGGAAAACAAATTTCTAACTGCTTCAGATTCATGAAGAAAACATTCAACAATATCTTCATTAAAAGGCAACTTATATTTATTAAGGCTTGAAAGCATGTCTTAGTACTTTATCACCACAGTTAAAGGTCTTGAGAAAATCAAGTGACCATCATTTGGAGTGTCTTTCTAAAATGAAATTTTGTCCTTCTATAAAAGCTAGGCATCTTTTGCTAAATTAGCTACACGCCAGCTTTCCAAATGGGAAAAACAGGAAATCAGGAAAGGAAGACAAATTCAAACATCAGCCGGATATTATATATTTTAAGTATAGGCATAATCGATAATATGAAATCGCTAACTATACATAAAATACCTTAGATAATTGGATCCTTAAAACTATGGTTTTCCAAAAAAAGATTGCTTTTAGTGACACACAGATTAGCCCAAACCCTATAATGAAGCAATCCTCCATTTTATTTTTGGTGGGTAAGGGGAACATTGGATCTAATTCCTCAGGTAACATTAGGCAAAATTATGCACACTTTGGATCATACCGAATGATGAAAGGAAAGCATCCTGAAACTAAGCTGCGAGAAGAATATTGGCAAAGGTCGAGGAACAGGCATTCATGAAGGGGGCTTCATGCTTGGTTTGAATGCTAAAAAGCACTGGATAGAAGACAATGGTCTTGTTTGCAGAAAGGGCTCCAAGCCCAAAGATGTTCAGCCCCAGATGTGGAACATGCATACTTTTCTCTAACGCTTACAATTCTTTTCAATGGCATATCAAAAACGACGAAGTGATCCCTTAGGAATCAATGAACTTAGTTTTACTAATGACTTAATACTGCTTCATCTTTCCAAGGAGAGAGACACTGGCATCTTGATTCACTCTGCTATCAAAAAGGCTCCTGGCCACTGGCAATAGTGGTGCGTCAAATACATCTCCTGCTGCCTCTAAACCAACTGATTTTTAGACACAGACCTCAATGGTTTCTCGCCACGGAAAACTCTTACTAACACACCCTCCTGACTCTGTCCCTTTCTTAAATTCTATTTGCCTAAGCCTCCTGGGATTCTTAGATCTGCAGATTCTTAGGTCTGTTCCAGGCATCATCCACTTTGCAACAATTCTAAGATGCTGGCGTCGTCTGCCTGCAGAGTGGCCAGAGGGCACAGATGTCGTGAAGAGCTTCCGTTGTTTCATTTGATAAATGCTAGCATGTGTAGCTCAGGAAACTTCACTCTTGGTGAAGCCTTTTTTCTAATGAAAAGGCCAAGATCCTTGCTGGCCCCACCAGCGGGGGATGTGAACACCAAAAACAGTGGCATTTCCTGGGAAGCTGAAACCGTCCGAGATTGTATGACCAAATAAAAGTGGTTTTCACTTTTCACAGCCTGTGATTCTGAATTGTCAGGCATCTGAATTCCCTTATCAGGGGATAAAGACACACAATAGAAGGGACCATTATCCAGCCCATCTTATAAAGTTATTAAAATCATATCCAATACCTTCTCTCTGGGCCATCCTGAGAGGCAGCCCAGCCTGACAGATGGGTAAATTCTACACAGTTATTCTAAGTTGGGTTCTCCTTTCTGCCTCTGCCTCCCACCATGCTATCCCATAAAAATCAAATAAAACAGTGACACGGAAACCAAAGAAGAAAAATAAATCCCAAACAAAATAGGATCTCATCCCAAACCTTTTCAAATGCCAATGAAATGTTTTCTGAAGGATCAGTATTCATTCGAGACCGGCGACAAGGGTGACCTCCTCTTAAAACTCTGGAGTCTACACTGCAAACCTTGAATACTTCCTGAGTTGGTTCTGGAGACACCTAAGGACCTCACCATACGGATGTTGGAAGATGATTTGCCATGTATATAACAAGGTTATGGCCAAGATTCTTCAGGGAGGCTGCAGAATCTGGAGGCAAATCTCTTTTGGAAAAAAATAATCAGAAGATAATATTATTGTTACTTAAAAATATTCTAATAAATCTGGTCATAAAACATTAAAGCTCTCAGTCAATACTCGTATTATATAGTAATCTACTGTTGAAAGAAAAAAGATATTCCTGAATCAAGTACTCAGAAGTGCTTTCCATCTATAACTCTGCCCCCTGTGTTAAATGGTTATAAGTGATCACGTAACTGCCCCCCCAAACTCGTGCCTTAATATTTATGTAAAACTAAGTCAGCCACAGAAGGAATATCTAGAAACAACCATGTTGATTTGGTTTGGCTTGTTTTTAAAGACTCGCCAACGCTGAATTCTGACAATCAAATCAGTCATTAGTATCTGACAACTCGTGTGGGGAGCCATCCCCCCCGGGTGGCCTGTTTTCTGTCGCGCTGGCCATGCTAACACCTACCTGCTTCAAGAACAGCACCACTGTGGGTCTCTGGAAAGTAAACTGCCTCTTAGGTCATCATGCCTGTGTTGGTCAACTCAGGAAGGGGTTTCTGGGGACAACAGGATTTACACTAATTCAAAGTCTCTTGGGATCATTCAAGACTTCATCTCCCAAGAGGCCTGTCTGGGGCTTTACTGTAGAGTAAAAGGGGCCATTTCCTCAGCATTCTCCTTTTTAAACATGTCTCGGGACTAAGTTCCCGGGAAGTCCCAGGGAAGGTTCCTTTAGGGGTGGAAATGAATCGACTCCTCCTGCCCTTGCAAAGCTCTCAGGCTAATAAAATGTCCTACTGAGAAATTTCCTCTTCCTCAGTGGGCTAAGGGGTCCCCTGTTTCCTCCCCAATGCTCAGATCTGTGTGCCATTTTTGTTCTCCAGAGCTCCCTGGAGGTAGGTGGGTCTGGGGCCTGCCAGGTTGAAGATGCACAGATGTCTTCACGGAAAGGCCCCATGCTGTCCTGCCACCCTTCCTGAGCAACGAGCCAGGTCCCGAGGCTTTCTAGCACTTGGAAGCCTCATCCTGTGGCAGGTGGCTTTTCTCATAGGGTGTTCACCAGGATAGGGGGCCGATGGTTAGCTCATTTCCCTGAGTTTCCTCTGCCCGGGTCCCCAGGCTCAAGCCAGGTGAGCTTTGAAGGAGGTGACACTCAAGGAGAGTGACCAAGGAGAGAAATACCAACTAAAAAATATCCTTTTTCATCTGGCAGGTGAGTCAGATGGCAGGAAAATTAGCCCAGATGGGGCACATATTTTTCTTCAAGTTCAAACCACATGGTTTCCCAGTCAGAAAGGCCCATGGACTTTCTTCCTAAGGTGTTCCATGACCATGCCACCTCCCAAATGGACCCATCACCCGATGGAGGCTGCAGCCGACTCAGCCAGGAGCGCCCAGCTAGCAGACCCAAGACCCACATCCAGGAGCAACTTGAAGGAACTGGAAAGTCATGTTTGGCCAATTCTTGGGTTTTTTTGTTATAGGGTTCGCAGTGATATATAACATCAGCAGTTCAAGACTTAGGGAGATCATAAGAGAGAAGACCTATCTGAAACATTGCCAGGGAACATGGAGCCTCATGAAGAACTTCTTCACCCAACCGTCCCCCCCCCCCCATCTGCTTTCTCCAAGACTGAAATTCACTCGTGGATCAAACGTAATCTCCACCAAAACAACTACCCCTAAAGCAAGCAAAATCCATGGCTGGTAGACCCCGTGGTCCTTTTGGCATTGACGCTCCTCCTCTGGCCCTTCCCAGTCACTCTGCTTTGCAACTGCATGCCAACTTCCCTTCCTCGAAAGGCCTGGACAGTGTAAAAACAGAGGCTGGTGTCAGCCAGATACACGAGGGCATCGCAATGCCCTCAGCACGGCAGCAAACGGAGACTACGTCTGAAGTGGTTTTCCAATCTGGTCTTCAGCGCCCAGTGGGACAGCAGGTGTCAAGACTGGGTGTGTCTGTCACGTGCCCAATCCCCAGCCTGCCTGTCCTCCGTTCACTCTCTCCATCTCCCCCAAACGTAGCGGATCTGTTTCTACTAAGAACTACGATGGCATCTGTCCTTGGCCGTGGAGTTCCCAACAAAGAGGAGGGCGGAAGAGGGCACAGTGTCGCACGTTTTCCTAATGCAGCTGAGGAGAGGTTCTGATATTGGCGGAGGGGGCAGTGACGGTCCCTTACGTGGGTTCTCCAACACTGACCCCAGATGCACGGAACCCAGGCCAGGCCCAAAGGTTGAGAGCTTGACTATTTCTATCATTTCTGCTTGCAGATTCCTGCACGATCAGATGGGGTCGGCGCTGACCTTCCTAAGAGACAGCAGGCCGGGGTTCCATGAGGCCAGCAAGAGGCGGCCGGCTACAAAAAGGAGTGTCCCCGAGGCAACGCGGAAGAGGAGTGTGTGAGGCCGGAGTCCTTTGGGAGAAGCGGAGTCCTTCTGCTGGAGCGGTGGGGCAAGGTGGCCGAGCTCAGGACCGACTGAGGCGCTTGGCAACATCCGCGTAGGCCGACTCGATCTCCTTGTCTGCCGCACAGGTGTTGGTGAACTCATCCCGGGCATAGGCGTTCTTGAGGTACCGCCACAGGCCCGTCATCTCAGCGGGGAAATCGTAGTTGTGGTATTTCTTGGCCACAATCTACAACACAGGCGATAGGACAGATGGCGTGAGCGGGCAAAGCAAATCACTGAGAAGGAGTTAAGCGGCTTGACCTACCATGTGGCCTGGGAGGAAACCCAGCAGGCATCACAGGGGGCCATCAGCAAAGTGTCTGTGACACAAGCTGGCAAGCACTGCCTCCTTGTCATCTTATCTAAGCTTATTTATTTCTTAAGTAAATACAATTTGCCCTTTGACCTCGCCATTCTGCTTCTAGCGATGTTTCCTTAGGAAACAATCATGTACGTATACCAAGATTCAGCTACCCGTATATGATCATGGAACTAACAGTAAAAAAAAGAATGCAACGGTAAAAAAAAAAAAAGGTATAGAACACAAATGTCCGCCAATATCGAAATGGAGAAATACATCATCATACGTAAATACAGGGCCATTCCGGACAGCCATTGAAAATGATGCTGCAGGGGCGCCTGAGTTAAGCATCTGACTTTGGCTCAGGTCATGATCTCACGGTCCGTGAGTTCAAGCCCCACGTTGGGCTCTGTGCTGACAGCTCAGAGCTTGGAGCCTGCTTCAGATTCTGTGTCTCCCTCTCGCTCTGCCCCTCCCCCACTTGTACCCCCCTCTCTCAAAAATAAAGATTAAAAAAATTTTTTGAAAATAAAGTGCAGTATAAAATAAAATTTTTAAGAAGTGCAGTATCATGCATTTGGAGAAATGTGTGTGATTACTTAGAAGTACGGGTACCAAAATGTGATCAGTGGTTAAGTCTGACTGATCGAGCTATAAACTGTTTCCTGTTACCTACTCTGTTTTACCTAAGCACCCGTATTTTTAGGAGAGAATAAAAAGCATAAGGAGTGTAAGTTAGATGTGGGAATGGATAGGCAGGTTCTCGAATGAACAGATCTTGACTGGGAGTGAACGAATGGTGATTTTTATTCTGTCTGGAGTCTGCCACACGTGGGGGCTGTGGATGGGCATTCTGGGAAAGCGGAGTTCGTGCTGAAATGGTCGCACAGTGGTTAAAGCATGGGCTCTCGATCCCAGCTGAATGCATCTGGAATTTTTACTCCAGTACTTAATAGCTGTGTGGCCTTGGACTACTTACTTAGCCTCTCTGAGCTCCAATTTCTTTATCTCCCAAAGGAAGATAATAATAGAACCTATCCTGGAATAACAAATTAGTTAACACACACGAAACGTTTAGAGGGGTACCTGGCTCATACTGAGTGCTCGAGAAACATTACCTCCTCTTCTAATTCATTGAGACCCACCTTTTGCCCATTTGCATGCGTTCACAGATAAGGATAAGGTGGTCTTCGCTGAGGGTGACCTGTGTAGTTACACAGGGCCTCGAACTCAGAGGGGCCTGTTCTTGGTTTAATGCTCTGCTGTCACCATCTGGAAATTCTGAGTACTTTTTTTTTTTTTAACAGGGCCCCCTTTATTGTCACTGTACTTTGGGGTCCACACATTAGCCGTTCTTGCCTCGAGCCCTCGGGGGGCTAGGGTGGGAACAATAAAGAGTAGCCTCTCTCCTAAGGCACTGACTTCTGACTCCTTTCCTCGCTTTCTTTTTAGAGAGGTTGTCAGACTGCTGACCCTGGGATCCTCCCACTCAGAGAACCCCCCCCCCCCCCGCCACCCCAATTCAGCTACTCTGGACTTTCACCTTCATGTTGATGCCCGTGATGTTCAGGGTCCCCTAGAGAGCTGTGCTGAGTGAGGGCAACGATGAGGGAGGGCAGGAAAAGCTCAGCCTCATCAATTTGACCACATTCCCAAGGAGCACGCATCTCCCCCTCCCTATTCTTCAGTTTGGAACGTCTGTTACATACTAAGCTCTGTTCTATTCTGAATTGCAATTACTGTTTTCATATCCTCTCTCTCTTCTCTAGCTTGTGAGCAGTAGGAGGACAGGAACCACAACTTCTTCATTTCTGTACTGCCTGATAATCTCAATGACACGGTTTATAAGCATAGCGACACTAGCAAATACTTATCTACCCTGCACCCTGCTCTAGGCTCCACCTTAAGCCCTCTGCAAGCTACTTTAAATCTCTAAATAACTTTATAAGGAAGAGTGTATTATATTCCCATTTTTACAGACGTGGAAAGTAAGGCAAAGGGAAGTTAAATAAGTAAAGGTTCCATAAACAGTTGTACGGAATCTTTACTATCTTCAGTTATCCCAAATCAGAGTGCATCTCCTAGAGTCAAACGTAAGAAACGTACTTTTAAAGACCAGAGGTCCTCAGCAATGAACAAACTGAAGCCACAAGAGATTCAATGGCTTACACAACATTACACAGGAAATGAATTAATTCGACCAACATCTACTGAGTAATCACTAATATATTTATTCCGGTCCTTGCTTTTCTTTTCTTTTTTTTTTTTTATTTGAGTGTAGTTGACGTGCAATGTTACATTAGTTTCAGGTGTACAACCCCGTGATTCAGCCAAGTTTCCGTGCTGTGCTGTGCACAGCCACAGTGTAGCTCCTATCTGTCACCACAGGACACTATCAGTATCACTGACTATGTTCCTTAGGCCCTGCCTTTTAGTCCTGTGACAGTCCTTCCCTCCTAATCTGCGGTCCTCTCCACGGGGCTACCGAGCCCTGTGCAAATGATGCAGGAACCGCTATACTCAGAATCTCTCTTGTGCCAGTTATTCAGCTATAGCTGCTGATCTCCAAACCACCCTTGGGCTTGTTTCTTCCAGCCCCTGGGGCAGGGACTCTGCAAATCACATCTCTGCTTTGCCAGTGACTCCCTGTGAGACTCTGTCATGAGGGGGCGCTAGAGAGAGAGTCTGCAAGGCTGGAGGAGGGAGAAGAGACGTCCCTTCCCTTCCTAGGCATTCTGTTCCTCTCAGTCCCCTTTGCTCCCGCAGTGGCAACTGACTCCAGTTTTCTTGTTTTGCCTACACTAGCGGAACCCGTGCATCACCCCGTCTGAGAGAGGCCAGCACACGACAGTGACTCCTCTGGACTGTCCTCTTAACTCCGCCTCCAGTGCTGGCTCGGCGCGCCCCACCTCAGAGGTCCAAGGTTCAGCTCTGCAGGGGCCCCTCATCTAAGTTTCCAAGTTTAGATAATTCTGACCTCTTCCGTTTACCTCTGCTGCCCTGGGGGTTGTAGCTGCCTCATCCTGGTGAAATGTCATGGTACACTTTGCCTTCCTAGATCTTCAGTACTTAGTGCTTCTTTCTATTAAATTCTTTTGGTGGGGCGCCTGGGTGGCTCAGTCGGTTGAGCAACCGACTCTTGATTTTAGCTCCGGGCAAGATGCCAGGATTGTGGGATCGAGCCCTGCATCGAGCTCCATGCTGAGCATAGATCCTGCTTAAGATCCTCTCTCTGTCTCTCTCTCTCTTTTTCTCTCTCTGCCCCTCTCTCCAGCTCATCTCTCTCTCTCTCTCTAAAATGAAAAAAAAATTAAATTCTCTTGGCTAAGATAACTGGTCTGGTGTGGTCACTGGAGAAGCCATCCCCACAATGTTGCGTCCGGCTCAGGTGTGGCTAAAAAAGCAAAGGGGATGGAATCTGAGTCCTCTGGCAGAGCACCGGCCATAAGCAAATGCCGGGTCCAACAGACACTGCCCGTTCACCTTGGCCTTCCCCTATTCACCGCAGGGTGAGGGCCCTTGGGTTTGCCCAAGAGCCTTTGAGAAGAAGTTGTCCCTGCCCCGGCAAGAGCAAGTCCCTGCAGGATCCGCGGGTCACACGCTGACCGACAGAGCGGCCTCAAGTCCCTCCGTGCTGGGATCTGTTTTCATTTTTAAAAGATACGACATGAGATTTAAAACAGCAGAAAAGCAATTTATGGACATAGACTTGTGTTCATGCCTCCCTTCCTGTTTGCTTCAGGGGCTGAAGCAGGTCACTGTGCTAGGCAGGGGTCCCAGTGGCCCCGAGAGAAGGCCCGCCATGCCCCTCCCTGCCCGGATCTGCACGCCCTGAGCCTTGGCCACAGAACCGGCTATTTCCTCGCATGTCGGTTTGACTTGAGGAGCCAAGGACTAGAAGGGAGCCAGACAGCACGAGTTCAAACCAGGCTCTCAGGCAGGATGAAGATGAACCTGAACGAGAGCCAGGCAAGAGAGAGAGAGGGAGGGAGAACGCACGCGCAAGAGAGCAGGCGGGGATGCGCGCACGGAGCTCTGACGTTCACAGGAACTTCCACGCTCCTGCTCTGAATTTGCTCTTTCATATGAAAACAGTTAGCTCCCACAGCCCAGATTAGGTTTTGGCATCAGAAGCCAAACTTGACTTGGCTCCCCCTTCACTCTTTCTTCATGTCGGGGGTTTGCCAGGTCTCTGGGATCTGATAAGCTGGATCAGCAGAAATATGAGGAGACAGAAGGCGAGGCCCAGCCTTGTCCCCTCCAAGGCCGCCATCCCCCCCACCCCCGCCCCGCCCCGATCCCCAGCTTCTCCAAGGACACGGGTGTCGCATCATCGTTTAGGGCTAGGAGGCACTGGAGGAGTCGAAGGATGAAGCACGGGGCCTGGGAGATCCATTTGTTTACCTTATTTGACAAGAGATTCTTCAAGACAGAAGAAAAGAGCGAAGGAAGAGAGAGAAAGAGGCAAGAAGGAATATACTTCCTATCTCTTCATTGGGGCATGAGAAAAAAGAGTTCCAAAGAGATTAAATGACTCGCCCCAGCTCATGCTGTCAGGACTAGCATGGGGGTCTCACGCCTTTCTGAATGGGGGTCCTTCCGTTACACCACTCTGACGCAGTGTGGCTGACCTGGAATCACACCATCCCTAAGGGTGCCACTTGTAACTCAGGAAAAGAGAATAAAAGGCGTTTCCAGGGCTGTGGTGGTGCATGCAGTAATTAACAACCTGAAAGACGTGTAAGCTTGGGTGGACTTACAAGTAACCGTTGGCCTGGCCCCGAACCCAAAGTGCCTTCATATTCATAGGCTGCATTTTCCCAGCCTATCGGTAACGGCATGCATGATTCCCACCCAGTCTCCAGCTCTGACCAAGTCCCATGGCGCTTGCCCAGCTACGATCGCAATTCAAGCTGGTTGTGCTCTGATTGGAGGGAGGCCCGCGTTTCCAGCTCAGGACTACAGCTGAAACACGATAGGCAGATAGCCAGCTGATAAACGGTTCTTTTTACGAAGGGTAGAAGGAAAGTGGGTATGATAAAGTCACAAGCTAAGTGATGAAATGGCCAATCAGTGAGTATTTATGAAAGGGCCACCATGAACCCGCCCACCGTCATGCTTGGAGAAGCCACTATCCCCACAGAGCTGACTGCCTGAGACGTACGATACGAGTACGTATGAGAGTAGATGACGATCTAACTGCACGATCCCACTGTGTGTTTCTCTAGGCTGGTGAGGGCCGGGAAAGGAGGTAAGAAGAAGCATCAGTTTAGAGAGAGAATGTTGGGGCACCCTACTGTTGTCTTCAAATGAGATGAAACAGAGCAGTCCCGTTCCATGCTGTTCCAGGATACAAAGGGTGGCCTGGAGGCTGATGGGGCTCAATATAAGGATGTTTTAATAATCACTGCTGTCCAAAGGGATAGGGCTGACTCGCTAGGCAGGGGACTCTTCATCATCAGAAAGGTGCAATGACAGCTGCATGGAAGCCTGTCACAGACACACAGAAAGTGGTCCTGTTTGGGGTGGGAGATGGTTTGGGATGACCTTGGGATTCCCTTCTTTCCAACTCTCGGATCCTCCGATTCTTACAGGACAGGATTACACGGGGTGATGAAGTTGACCAGTGAGTGCAACCATGACAAGAAAATGATGTCACTTCTTACAGCCTCCAGCTCTTCAACTGATAGATGAGGAGGATGCTATATGCCTACCCTAGGGAGTTACTGAAGGGAATGAGAAGGCTCGCACATGAAGCAACTTCAGAGAGATGTGGGGGTGTGGCCAGTGAGAACCCAGGAGGCAGAGACAAGGAAGAAGTGCCCCCACTCACTCTCTCTCTCATACATGAAATGACAATGAGCTACTATGTATTGAGCCTTTACAATATGCCAGGCACTGTCACACTGTATTTACTCTCCCAGCCAAAAAGTAAGAATGAGAATAAGGAGGAAGTAATATATGCCTGTTTTACTGACACTCAGAGAGTCTATACAGCCACCAGGCAGTGGAAGCTGACTCTGGGTTCCTATTCGTGTGACTTCAGAGCCCAGACTCTGGACCGGCCGTGTGGCACTGTCCTTGACTCATCCACACAAGTGACCGGGCCTATGGCGGACCTGGATACAGTGAGCCACCTGCAGATAGAGCGGTCTTTACCTTGACCACATGGAGTTTGGGCAACAGATTGCAGTCGGCCAGGGTCAGCTCGTCCCCGTCTAGGAATTTGCGCCGGGACCTCTTGTCTTCATCCCCGCAAGTGTTGGCGTCGATCTCCTCTGGAAGAGGGGTGTTCAGGTAGTCATCCAGTTTCTTCAGTGCCTTGGTCAGGCCTTTCTCAAGGGCTGGCATGAAACAGCAAAAGAAGTATCTTTAGCAGACCTTCCTGCCACTGGCAACAACCGCAGGGACTTCGGAGTAAAGGGGCTCATCCCGAATCCTGTCCCCCTCGTCACACGGCCAGCTCCCCACACACTACAGAATACCTGGCAGTCACCAATCTAATGCAGTGGAAGAGGACTAAGTGGTCTGAAAAAGCAAACTTTTTTTTTATTAAAAAAAAAAAAGCTTTTGAATATTTATTTATTTTTGAGAGAGATTAGCGCAAGTGGAGGAGGGGCAGAGAGGGAGAGGGGGAGACAGGATCCAAAGCTGGCTCCGTGCTGACAGCACTGAGCCTGATGCAGGGCTCGATCGAACTCATGACCCATGAGATCACGACCTGAGCCGAAGTCGGACACCCCACCGACTGAGCTACCCAGGTGCCCCAGAAAAAGCAAACTTTAACCAAGCAATGTATACTAGCTAATCATTTGTGGAAAAAACATAAATATAGAAATACAACCATTAGGATATACGTCTGAGTTTTTAGAGTGCTTATCTCCAGTAGATATAATAATGACAGTTAATTTTCATTTTCTATTTTGCTTCTCTATATTTTGCCAATATTCCACAATCAACCCACATAATAATTTTGTAGAAAGGGCTCCTAAGTAAATAACAACTGCGTAAAATCCCTAGGACAGAGATATGCACCAGACTTTGCAGAAGCATTAACCATGGGAGCACTGACGAACCCAACCTGAGAAGGGAAGGTGACAAGGTTTGCAGGAAGACCTGACATAGGAAAGTAAACCACCTGTTTGGTGTTGCCCCTAGAGGACCAATGCATACCAGAAAGCCCTACTTCAGTTTAATCTAGAGAAGCTTGTTCTAAAAATCAGGGATGTCCAAAATGGAAGGGCCAGTGCACCAGAAATGCCCAGTCACAGCTGCGTGGAAACCTGTCACGGACACAGCTCAAAGAATGAACGTCCAAAGGAAGATCATGTGGTGGATGACGTTTGCAGTCTTGCCCCAGTAATTTCCTGCCGAGTAATTCATTTAGTCACAAGAGCAGAACAAAATATTCAAAAGAACAGCCGGATGGGGCGCCTGGGTGGCTCAGTCGGTTAAGCGGCTGACTTCGGCTCAGGTCACGATCTCGCGGTCCGTGAGTTCGAGCCCCACGTCGGGCTCTGTGCTGACAACTCAGAGCCTGGAGCCTGTTTCAGATTCTGTGTCTCCCTCTCTCTGACCCCCCCCCA
>NW_026058425.1:0-34527 GCF_023721935.1 Panthera uncia
AAGAATGATGGGAACAGAATAGAGAAACTATAGGTAACAGGAATATCATGAACAAAGGCGAAAATCATAGGAAAGATATTTGTCTATTTGCAATGAGAAATCTATATGTTGAGTTGTGAGATATGAGATTGAGACGAGGTGATACCAGATGAGAGAGGGTGAATTCAGGGTGAATGTGAATCTGAACAGCCAAACACATACATACATACATACATATTACCTGCTCCAAATCCCACCAATCCACGAGCAACCAACATGTAGTATTTATTATGAGAAGCTGGAACGTGGACATATGCATAGAGGCAGTTAGCCACGACCGAAATGAAGATGGAGACAATAAGAGGTTCTTTTCTTGGTCTATAATTAGACCACAAACCAAATACAGGTGAAGCTACCATTTGGCCAAGACTAAATGAAGCAATAACCCAGCCCAAAAAACTTGCATCAGCTGTCTGATCAATCTGCAGAAAAAAGTACAATGCTTTAAGAATTGTTATCCAAGAAAAGTAAAGTTTAATAAACGACTTAAACACATTTTTCTGACCACATAACATTTCCTATTTAAATAAATAAAAACAATAATTCTAACATATCAGTTTTATAACACTATTACTTATAGTAAGGTATTCAAACTTCTTACAGTATAATTAAATATGCTACCAATTCACTATACACTAGAAACAATACTTGGGAAGCTTCAACTTTTAGAATGATTAGGGGAATATGGTTTATGATTTGGTTCATAAAAATCTTGTTACAAATAATCACATTATATGTATAAACAATAACATCACAAAAGTAAAATGCCATTCTTTAATTCTTATAAAGTAAATACAATTATTTAGACTTATGTTACTCCATAAGCTAAATAGCCATTAGCACTATAAATCTTTTTTTTTTTAACATTTATTTATTATTATTGAGAGACAGACACAGAGCGTGAGCAAGGGAGGGGCAGACAGAGGAGGAGACACAGAACCTGAAGCAGGCTGCAGTCTCTGAGTGTCAGCACAAAGCCCAAAGTGGGCTCGAACTCACAAACCAGGAGATCATGACCTGGGCTGAAGTTGGAGGCTTAACCGACTGAGCCACCCAGGCGCCTCATTTTAATTTTTTTTAACTGAGCACAATAGTCAAATGCTTAAGAGAATAGAAACACAAAAGCTGAAAGATAATTCTCCCATTAAACCTATTATTAATTCTTCCTTTCAACATGGAGGATTCAGGGTTCTACCACTGAACGAGGGTTTATGTGTCATGATAGATGCTGAGGAGAGAACCAAATGATTAAATTCAGAAAATGAAATTCTTTCAAAAAACAGAAAATTTTAGCTTACAAAAGGGACTATGGAATAAATTAACAGATTTAAAAAATATATATATATATGGTAGGCTATATAGTAATTTGGAAACATAAGAACCATTAAATTTTTAGAAATAAGGGGTGCCTCGGTGGCTCAGTCAGTTAAACTTCCGACTTCAGCTCAGGTCATGATCTCACAATCTCTGAGCTCGACCCCCACGTCATGCTCTGTGCTGACAGCCCAGAGCCTGGAGCCTACTTCGGATTCTGTGTCTCCCTCTCTCTTTGCGCCCCCCCACCCCTTGTGCTCGCTCTCTCAAAAATAAATATTTAAAAAAATGTAAATAAATTTTTAGGAAATAAGATTAAACATATATAAAGTGTTAGAACAACTTAAAGACAACCATGGCCTTTTCTAAAGATATTTTTAAATAGTTTAAAATGAAAATGTTTAGGTACATTTTCTTGTGGGGGATGAGAAATAAGAGTGAATACATATAATGATACACAATATTAAAGTTCTAGCCTTAAAAATATCTCTTATTTGGGGCACCTGGGTGGCTCAGTCAGTTAAGTGTCTGACTTTGGCTCAGGTCATGATCTCCCAGTTTGTGAGTTCAAGCCCCACATTGGGCTCTGTGCTGACAGCTCAGAGCCTGGAGTCTGCTTTGGATTCTGTGTCCCTCTCTCGCTGTGCCCCTCCCTCACTCATGCTCTGTCTCTCTTTCTCTCAAGAATAAATAAAACATTAAAAAAAATTTTTTTTTAATCTCTTAATTTAGGCACACTGGTTTTCATTTTCTACCCATATTACCTTTGGCTCCTTTGATCACTCTATTACAAATATAAAATAACTTCATGTCATAAAAATTTTTTAATTAATTTTCAAAAAAGCAGTGAAAACTCAATTTTAATGTTAAATGTGTAGTAGTTTGAAAGCAAAAGAATGAAAGTGTCTTCTCAGGATATCAATTGATCATAGTCAAGTATGTGTTTCAGGGACAGAAGCTGACCCTCGGGGATAGCTCTAACAATATTAATGATATTTGCCAGAGACCAATGGAAACTTTTATTTTAATTGGATACTATTCTTTATGGTGACTGGAAATTGGAATCTGTTAGAAAATTCTGCTAGAATTGTAATAGGAAAGTAAAACGGGTTTGGGAGATACAGGTTCTACACTACAACAGGTGTCACTTCAGTAATTAAACTGTTATCTGCACTCGTGTGTTTCTCTTTTTAACAGTAGTAACAGCATCTCATTTCTGGTCCTCTGGCCACCTCTGGTGATCTCCATCATACCATTTTTGGGATAAAATCTAAACTGTTTATTATGAAAAACTAGCTCACAAGTTGGCCACAGTCTCTTCTCTAGCCTCATCTCTCTGCATGTACCCTTCCCCCAATTCTAACTTCCAGTCACACAGAACTGTCTTAAGTTTCCAAAATGAGTCAAATTCTTTGCCTCCAGGCCTTTGCACTGATTTCTCTACTGTCCCCTTCTACCAGCAATGCCTTCCCAACCTCCTACTCCCTGGCCCCTACCTTTTTTTCAGGAAACCAACTCCTACAGACCTTCAAAACTCAGCTCTGGTATAACTGATTTTTAAAGTCTTCCAGAATTTTAGTTTGGGTTAGCAACATCCCCCTAATAGCCCATGTCTGTCTGCCTGCACCTCTCTCTCTCTCTTCTTTCTCTCTCTCTCATTCTCTCCCCCCCCCCCACACACCCATACTTTTAGACCTTTACTCACGTATACTGTATAGTAACCATCTATAATTAACTTATTTGGTTTGGCACACATCAGTAAAAGTTGGAACTGTATTTTCTCAAAACAAAAACAAAAACGAAACACAAAAGCCCTCCCCCATCCCTGTCATTTCAGGAAAAAAAAAAAAGAAAAGAAAAAAGAAAACAAACCATACACTCCAAAGTACATGGTATTGAATTTCAAACATTACTTTATAAACATGTTAATGATATTGACAAAGTGAAAGTTCTGGAAATCTTCATGCTTTGATATGGGAACTAAGATATGAATATGGGCGTTCCAAGCATTTTTAACTTTTATTTATAGATGATTGCTTATTAATTCAAGTAACAGTCACCAAGTCCTTTACTGTGACAAAAAATGTGCTAGGCAATAAGGATACAAAAGATGAGTTAACACAATTTTTCCAAATCAGGTTTCATCATAGTGAAGTTTCCAGATTTTACTTATCAGGTATTTGAGTAGCTGGTGGTAAAAAATCACATGCTTCAATTTTTTATCTGTCAAATAAGGATAACTTCACAGAGTTGTTAAAAGAATTATTTGAGCAATGTATAGTGCTTAGGGCAATGTCAGCATATATATACACTAAATGAATATTACCTATAGGATATAAAAACTAGTATTTCTTAGAATTTTGTTTTTACTAATATGTCAGTTCTATTATTATATTTTATTATAATTCATGCATTAGTATTCCCACTATCTCCCTAGCCCTATAAAATAACCTATCCTTCCAATTCAAAATCTAATCTTAAGAATATGAATCTTCCTGGATATTTATCCCACCTCTGGGCAACAGAACCTCAGGAATCACTTGGCTGATGGTTGTCCATCAGCCAGGGTCAGAAAGAAGCACATTTCAGAGATTTACACTGGTGCCAAATTCCTTTCAGACAAATAATTTATTGTTTTGTTTTGTTTTCTGAGTTTTTTCTTGGGTGGGGGGGGTGTTCTAGCTTTTTATCTTTCTCACAGATGGCTTTTCAGGTAAGTAATATTTTTCAACATGCTATTGAAAAAGATGGAAGCCTTAAATTAAGCATTAAACAGTTTAAGGTAGTAAGTAACACAGCACTGTGGTTGAGCCAGATTTTGGTTTCAGATAGGTTTGGCTCTGCCATCTTCCAGCTGAGTGACTTGAGCAAGCTACCGAACTTTCTGACTGTGAGTTTCTTCACCTGTCAAACAGGATAGATAATAATCATTTCATAGGGTTGCTATGAATATCAAGAGGTGAAAAGTTTAGTACCGTACCTGGCACATAGTGAGCTTTCACTATTATTATGAAATAACCTGAGAAAGGTTTTTTATTGAAATTGTTTTATTTGTATTGCCAAAGAACTAGTTACAAGTTCATGTACTCACTAAATTTACCCTTGAAGATCTTTCAAATATCTGGAGAAAGGAGTGTACCTTTTCAAAATTCAACATACTGTGCTGAGTAGACCTAATTATTGTAAATACCTTTCTTTTGGTAATTTTGAGGTTAAACAGACTAGATACAGGGATCATAGAAATAAAGAGTTTTGATACATGGAAATATATTTTTGGCAAAGAAAATATTGCTCTAGAATTGTTAAATTTTCCGCTATAATTCTAATCATTCTGCCAGTAAGGAAAGAATTTTTAACATCATGGCTAATAATTTCATGTCATATAAATTTTTATTTATTTTCAAAATAGCAATGTGAATATGGCACCAACTCAGTAAAAAAAATGAAATTTGTATTTTTGTCCTTATTCCTTTTATAATATCATATATTTTAAAAGTTAGCATTTTCAAAAAGTTAAAAATTCATAAAAACTAAAAAATCTAAAATTAAGTATAAAATGTCAATAAGCTTCTTGTATCACAGGCACATTATTTTTAATAATAGGGATAATAGATAATAGGGATAAAGATAATAGGGAAGAAGGGTGGAAGGGAAGGACAGAGGAAAGGAAAGATGAAGGGAGGGACAGCATCTCAGAAAAAAATGCAGAAAAATTTATAAAGGCCCCAGGAACCTAGATTAATTCAAGTAGATACGTCTAATAAATTGTTGGCTATAGATCTAATATGGGCCAAAGCTTAGGATTTAGTCTACAACACACACATACACACACACACACACACACACACACACACAGCCCAATCTCTGGGGAAAACCAACATACAAGGAACAAGTTGGTAAAGAAAACTCAGAAAAGAATTTAATAACAAATATTTAAAGAGCCAAGCCAGGACAGAGTAATGTACGGAAGCTAAGAGAGGGTTTTCAGAAGCAGGGAGAGGTCGACAATGTCAAATACTACCCAAATGTCACGCAAAGGACCGAAAAGTATCTATTTGGTCAGGAATCAAATCATTGGAGACCTTAATAAGAGCAGTTTCATGGTAGCAGAGGAGTGAATCAGACTGTAGCAGGTTCAGGAGTGAATAGGAGGTTGGAGAGTACAGAGAACTCCATTAAGAACCTTAACTGAGGGGCGCCTGGGTGGCGCAGTCGGTTAAGCGTCCGACTTCAGCCAGGTCACGATCTCGCGGTCCGTGAGTTCGAGCCCCGCGTCAGGCTCTGAACTGATGGCTCGGAGCCTGCAGCCTGTTTCCGATTCTGTGTCTCCCTCTCTCTGCCCCTCCCCCATTCATGCTCTGTCTCTCTCTGTCCCAAAAATAAATAAAAAACGTTGAAAAAAAAAATAAAAAAAAAAAAAAAAAAGAACCTTAACTGAAATATTGTTATAGATAACGTCTGCAACTTATATACTGATTTTTAGTAAATTCATTCCTGGAGATTTAAAATAGAATTGACATATATTTATATTATGTTATATGTCAAATAATTTTTTTTTATTTTTTTTTCAACGTTTTTTTTTTATTTATTTTTGGGACAGAGAGAGACAGAGCATGAACGGGGGAGGGGCAGAGAGAGAGGGAGACACAGAATCGGAAACAGGCTCCAGGCTCCGAGCCATCAGCCCAGAGCCTGACGCGGGGCTCGAACTCACGGACCACGAGATCGTGACCTGGCTGAAGTCGGACGCTTAACCGACTGCGCCACCCAGGCGCCCCAAATAATTTTTTTTTAAAGAGTTGGCAGGACTTGATGATTAACTGATGCCAGGGTACCTACTAAACTTGCATCTTCTTGTTAGGCCCTCCTCCCCATCTAGTAACCACAGCATCGAAATACATGTATTATCTATTCTTTTCACAATGTCAACCAGAAAACCCTACGGGAAAGCACAAAAGTATTCCATAGAAATGTCATTTGTACCATTCAGGAATTCAGACTATAAGTAATTTAGTTTCCTTTTTATCAGGGAGAGGGCATTGGTGGGATATGAAAGCGGCTAATAAGTAGGTGAGCATACATCTACATTTGTCTAGGACTATCCAGGTATAATTCTGTTTTCCTGGTATAGTGCTCCCTTCACTTCAAGAGTGTTCTGGTTTGCACAATGAAGCACTGGATCACCTTACTTATAAGCCTCTCTGGAAGAATTATTATCTCAAGTCATGCTAGTAAAGATTAAATCAATAGACTACCAAAGAGACTGTCAAGAAAACTCTTAACTATGTAAGAGTTACTACTACTATAGCTACTTAAGAGAATAATAGATTGAAGTGTACAAACCTTTTGGAGATATGGCCATATTGACATTATCACAATAGAAAATCCTGTAAAGAAGCAAACCCTGTTATTTATACTTAAAATGATGTCATTACTATTTATAGATACAATTTTTTAAACTATAACATGGGCTTTAAAATATCATTCTCAATTTACAAATTTATTCCCCAAAATGTTTAACTTATTAAGCAATGGAATTGTATTTATTAGAAGGGAAATAAATATTAAAGACTTGAAAATCATATGTAATTATGATTATGTCCCTGGTCATAATTGGGGTAATAAAAGCAGAGGACCTGTTTCTCCTTATTCACATGTCTTTACTGTAAACAGAAATAAATTACTGAAAGCTTTGTTAAGTTCTTACAAGCAGAACTGAGTGGACGAAAAGCTACTCTGTTAAAGAGGAAGTGGTAGACTTCTAATGTGTGTTGTTTGGCAGAGATAATCGACAGTAGGGAAGTCTAGGAAAAGGAAAATGATCATATACAGGAGGAATTGGCTATAAAGAACCATGAGGCTTCAAGATGGCTATACCTTAAAAGAAAACTCATTATCTCTGCTACCCTTTATTGCTTAAGAGCTGTAATGATAAACTCCAATCCTATCTGTCAATTTTAAATGTTAGGCATATTCAATCAAAATTCTATAAAGGCCATTAAAAAAAAAAAACACTTTTATTAAGATATACTTCACATACTATACAATCTACCCATTTCAAGCACTCAGGTTAGTGGGTTTTAGTATAATCAAAGATATGTGCAACATCACCACAGTCCATTTTAGAACATTTTAGTCACATCACAAAGAAACTCTGGACGTTTTAGCTACTATTCTGCTGCTTTCCATCCTAATGCTCACCAGCCTGAAGCAACTACTAATCTACCTGTCTCTATAGATTTTCATATGAATAGAATCAGGCAACATGTGGTCTTTTGTGTCTGGCATCTTTCTTAGCATAATGCTTTCAAGCTTCATCCATGTTGTACCAGTATCAGTACTTCATTCTTTTTAGAAAGCTTATATTAAAAATAGTTTAATTATTAGTTTAATTTTAGTGTATTTTGAATTGACATTGACTTTGATGAAAAGCAGACTGAAAGAGTAAACTAATATTTGAAATCAAGGCTCAATTTCACAATCAAGAAACTTAAAAACAGGTAAAATGTTTAACATGTTAATTAAAATCTAAAGTTAAAATAATTCTTTTTTGCCATTAAAATGGAAATTATTTAATTTTAGATAATGGAGTACTAAAAATTAAAAGTATTTCATTTTATTTATTATATTTTATTTTATTTCAATTCCTGTATAGTTAACATTACAGTGCTACATTAGTTTCAGGTATACAATACAGTGATTCAACACTTCTATATATTACCCAGTGCTCATCATGACAAGTGCACTCCTTAATCCCCAATCACCTATTTCACCCATTCTCCTACCTCCCCCTCCCCTCTGATAACCATCAGTTTGTTCTCTATAGTTAAGAGTCAGGGTGCCTGAGTGGCTGAGGTGGTTAAGCGGTTAAGCAACAGACTTTTGCTCAGGTCATGACCTCCCAGTTTGTGGGTTTGAGTCCTGCATTGGTCTGTGCTAACAGCTCAGACAGAGCCTGGAGGCTGCTTGGGATTCTGTGTCTCCCTCTCTCTCTCTCTCAAAAATAAATAAACATTAAACAGTCTATTTCTTGGTTTGTCTATCTCTTTTTTTTTTCCTTTGCTCATTTATTTTGTTTCTTAAATTCTACATACTTGAATTGAGCAAGTATCATATAGCAAAATCATATAGTATCTGTCTTCCCCTGACTAACTTATTTGGCCTAACATTATACACTCTGGCTCCATCCATGTTGCTGCAAATGGCAAGATTTCATTCTTTTTTACAGCTGAATAATATTCTGTTGTTATTAAATAAATTAGAAGTACTTTATTTTTTAAATGTTTATTTTTGAGAGAGTGTGTGCAAAAGTGGGGGATGGTAGAGAGAGAGGGGGACAGAGAATCTGAAGTGGGCTCTGTGCTGACAGCAGAGAACCTGATGAGAGGCTCAAACTCAGAAACTGTGGGATCATGATCTGAGCCAAAGTCAGACACTTAACCAACTGAGCCACCCAGGTGCCCCATAAATTAGAAGTATTTTATTTTATTTTATTTTAACTTTTTAATATTTATTTTTTAGAGAGAGAGTGCGCGCATGCAAGCGGGGGAGGGGCAGAGAGAGGGGAAGACACAGAATATGAAGCAGGCTCTGGGCTCCAAGCTGTCAGCACAGAGACAGAAAAAGGGCTCGAACCTACTAACTTTGAGATTGTGACCTGAGCCAGAGTTGGATGCCCAACTGACTGAGCCACCCAGCTGCCCATGGAAGTTAAATGAAAAAAATTAAAAGCTATTGCAGAGGTTGCTATCGAAACAACACTCATTGTGTAGGTAGAATCCTCCTTCCTGATAGAATCCCATTTTTATTCAGGTATCCATCATTCCTCCACAAAGCCACAGACTTTAAGAGAAACTGTCTCCAACCCAAATTCCAGAGGGTAAATCCAGTTAGTCTAAAGAATTCAATCAGGATAATCCCACTATCCTAGTTGATGATGGGCTTAGAAATTGACAGGGTCCAGTTCTGACCAGTGAAAAGGGAAGGGAAGCCTACTTCAGGACCTCTAAGAAAGGACTGCTTATCTCTGTGCAAGTTTAAAAAAAAAAGTCCCTTTTGATCAATAAAAATTATCATGAATGGATGTGACACCTTGGGCTGCTGCTGCAACCTTGCTATAGTGAAGTCAGTGCATAGAAGAGGAGAAAACCAAAATATATAGTGGGAAACAGAACCAAAACCTCAGTGAACTTCACCTGGAATTGTCCTACTATGGGTATCTTACAAGAAAAAATAAATTACCGTTTAAGCCAATTTGAATCAACATTTTTCCCCTGATATTTGTAGAAGGCACCCTAATAGATACACAGTCCAAAATGAAATTGCATTACAAAGAATTGTTGAAAATATCCTTTATTTTGTACTTTTCTTTCATTTTAGCTTTATTTAAAATATATTTTTACTCAGTGTGAGAGAGTGACTGGGGTAAATAGAAAAGATAAAGAAAAGTAGTTCTAAAAATTTAGTAAAATGGCCTTCAGTAAATCTGTGTCAGGGAAAAGATACCACCTGTAAAATCTGTGCCTATAGACTTAAAGGATCTAAGCTTGGAAAAAGAATGGATTCTTTAAAACACTTTTTTAAAAATTGTCACAGTATTGATAACTCCTATATATATTCATTCTTTATCATTTTAACATAAGTACAGTTCTTAACATTAAAATTTCCTCATGAAGTTTTACTTTTTAGTAACTATATTTTCAGAAATAATGTTAATAGATTAAAATACATCAAGGTATACAGATTAAGATTCTTGCTTTACAATTTGTGTCAATGTGGTGGGTTAGTCAGTTAAGCATCTGACTCTTGATTTTGGCCCAGGTCATGATGTCGAGGCTCATGGGATCGAGCCCTGCTTCAGGCTCTGTGCTGACAGTGTGGAGCCTGCTTGGGATTCCCTCTCTCCCTCTCTCTCTCTGCCCCTCCCCTACTCACTCTCTCTCAAAATAAATAAATAAACTTAAAAAAAATTAAATGAGTTCACAGGCAGCAAAAGAAAAAAAAAACAGATACATTGGACTACATCAAAATTAAAAACTATTGTGAATCAAAAGACACAATCAGTAGAGTAGAAAGAAGAGTCCGAGAATGGTAGAAAATATTCACAAATCATTTATCTGATAAGGAGTTAATATCCAGAGTACATAAAGAACTTCTACAACTGAACAACAAAAACCTAATTAAAAAGTGGGCAAAGGTGGCGCGCCTGGGTGGCTCAGTCAGTTAAGCGTCCGACTTCGACTCAGGTCATGATCTCATGGTCCGTGAGTTCAAGCCCCGCGTCAGGCTCTGTGCTGACAGCTCAGAGCCTGGAGCCTGCTTTGGATTCTGTGTCTCCCTCTCTCTCTGACCCTCCCCTGTTCATGCTCTCTCTCTCTCTGTTTCAAAAATAAATAAACATTAAAAAAAATTAATAAAAAAAAGTGGGCAAAGGACTTTAATAGATATTTCCCCAAAGATATACAAATGGCCAATATGCATATGAAAATATTCCCAACATTACTAATCATTAGGGAAATACAAGCCAAAAAAACCATGAGAGACTACTTCATGCCCATTAGAATGACTAATATTAAATAAACATAAAAGTTGGTAAGGATGTGGAAAAATTTGAACCCTGCCTGTTGGTAGGAATGTACAAATAGTATAGCAGCTATGGAAAACAGTATAGCAGTTCCTCAAAAACTTATAAATAGAATTGTTATGTGATTCAGCAATTCTACTTCTTTTTTTTTTATTATTAATGTTTATTTATTTATTTTGAGACAGGAAGAGAGAGAGCACACAAGCAGGAGAGGGGCAGAGAGGAGAGAGAATCCCAAGCAGGCTCTGCACTGTAAGTTAGTGGCTTTGATGGGGTTTTTGAATGGTGGGGGTTCGAAGCTGACATCCAAGAAACAATTCTTGAGATGTCTTTGGTGCAAAAAAGGTAATTTTATTAAAGCACAGGGACAGGACCCATGGGCAGAAAGGGCTGTGTTATAAAGGTGACCTTTTATATATCATGGAGTTGGGGAAGATAAAGCCAAGAGGAAGTTCCTAAAGGGATTTTCATATGTTAAAGAAGATTCATAATACAACAGAGGCCTAGGAATTGTCAAGCTAAGGTTGTTTTTCCTCTAGTAAGGCATACATTAGGACAGTAGGGGGTTCCTGGAGAAAGCCCGAACTCCTTTCCTTAGTCATTTCTTTACAATCGCTGCCCTTTGTTAAAATAGTATATAATCCCCCAGCTCTAACCATTTCTTTGGAGTTTTCACTTTTCTATAATGTATAGTGTATAGGTCTGTATAATGTAAAAATAACTAACATCAAATAAATGTATAAGCTTTTTTTCTTGTTGATCTGTCTTCCATTGCTTTATTTTGAAGGTACCAGCTACAGAACCTAAGAAAGTAGAGGAAAAGATTTGCCTCCCCACCATATATACAATAGACTATTATTTAGTCTTCAAAAGAAAGGAAATTCTGACTCATACTATAACATGGATGAACCTTGAGAATATTATGCTAAATAAAATCAACCATTTGCAAAAAGAAAAATACTGTATGATTTCACTTATATGAAATATCTAGAATCATCAAATTCAAAGAAACAGAAAGTATGGTGGTTTCCAGGGCCTGGGAGGAGGGGGAAATGAGGAGTTGTTTAATGGGTAAAGAGTTTTAGTTCTGCAAGATGAAAACATTCTGAAGATTGGTTATTTAACCATGTAGATATATGTAACACTTCTGATCTTAGAAATGGGTAAGATGGGAAATTTTATGTGATTTTTACTAAAATACAAAATAATTAAAAAAATGAAGTGACATTAAAATAAGATACTTTATCTGAAATTTTTAAATTCTATATAATTTCTAATACTTACCTACACTGCTGAAAAACATAGTAAGATACAGAATCCTAATAGATATCCATCGGCTCTTATAATGCTCTTCAGTTTCTATAATATCCCATTCTCTAGGTGTAAAGAAGAAAAAAGTAGTTTAATGTTATCTCATTATGTGCAAATCTTTCTGTGGCACAATTTTATTTTCTCTCCCCTAAAGTAATAAAAATGCTATGACAAAGCTATAATTTATTAATATTGATATTTGCTGTACTAATTATCTATGAATAAGCAATATTTCTGTGAATTTCCATGGATTATACTTGTGCTTTATTACACATAGAAACTTGGGAGACATGAGGTAGCTTAAAAAGGCATAACATTTTGTCAACCAATTATTTTGATATCATTGACTTACTACAAATTGAGTGTTGGAATTTGTCAAACTGACAAAATAAAGTCTATCAAAATAAATCAAATAAACTAGCTACAATTAGATCTCACACTGATGGGATATACAACTATTACATATTTTAAAAAAATGATTACTGTCATCATTATGACATGTTCTACTTGAGGACAGTAAATTGACTTTGCTGTAGGAAGCTATTTTGGCAGGGTACTTTCAGCAAAATTAATATAGAAATGACACCAGAAAAGTTTAATGTGACCTAAGACATTCCTAGTCCTGGGACCTCTAGAACACTTGCCTTTGCTCCAACATGAGTTACCAGACAAGTCTGTTAGTTGACTAAAGAAGAGTCCAAGGTCCCTCTAGACTGGGTTGATCTCTCATATAAGCCTGTGACCTGGAGTAAGGGCAATATATTAAGCACACACACTACTTCAAGGATCTAGGGGATACATGTATCATTACATTTTTACATACACATATAGAATGAGTTAACAAATTTACCTTAATATGAACAATATGTTTTCAAATAATTAAGATAAACACAACAGGCAAAATGCCTTCTTATGTTTAAAAGAAATTTTCTAAAATAGACCTTAGAGTTGTCAACTTAGTCTTCAAAAAAGAAACTTTTTTTTTCAGATGTGTTGTGACTGGGAGTGGTAGAGAGTGAATGAAGAAGAAAGATAATATTAATTAGATCTACTATGTGCCAGGTATGTTAGTTATTGATACAATATATATGAATATGCCATTCCCTAAAAATAGACCTTTCACCATAATGTAGCATACTTGAAAAATAGCAGAATCCCAAAGGCCTATAAAGATCTTCCTTGACTTACAGTTGGGTTACCTTCCAACAAACCTATTGCAAGTTGGAAAAGATTAAGTTAAAAATGCATTTAATACATCTAACCTACCAAATATCAGAGCTTAATACCTCATTCTACCTTAAACAGGCTCAGAACACTAACATTAGCCTATGGTTGGGCAAAATCACCTAACACAAAATGTATTTCATTACAAAGTATTGAATATCTCATGTAATTTATAAAATACTGTACTAAAAATGAGAAATGCAATGTTTGTATGGGTACAATGGTTGGAAGTGTATAGATTGGCTACTCTGGTGATCACATGACTGATTGGGAGCTGAGGCTCGCTGCCACTATCTCGCACTGCAAGAATATTCTACCATTCCTACCCCAAGAAAAGATCAAGATTCAAAACGTGAAACATGGTTTCTACCAAAAGTGATCACTTTCGCACCAATGTATCATTGAAAAATCTTAAGTTAAACCATTATAAGTTGGGGACCATCTGTATTTGGAAATCAGTATTTTGGAATTTGGAATACATAATGCAGATGATTACATAGCAGGAAAAGGTATGCACCATTCAATCCCACAGCACTGTATTCTGGTATTACTTCCAGCACGGGGTATTACACTTTTAATGAACCCATTATTATTTCCTGGAGATCAAAAATGAAACTGACCATCATAAATAAGGACTATCATTAAAATAAGCCTGGGGGCGCCTGGGTGGCTCAGTCGGTTAAACGTCCGACTTTGGCTCAGGTCATGATCTCGCGGTTTGTGAGTTTGAGCCCCATGTCAGGCTCTGTGCTGACAACTTGGAGCCTGCAGCCTGCTTCAGATTCTGTGTCTCCCTCTCTCTCTGTCCCTCCCTCACTCACACTCTGTCTCTCTCTCCTTCAAAAATAAATAAACGTTAAAAAAAAAATAAGCCTGAAAATGTCAAATAACTGTTTTGCTCAGATCTTATCTAAGTTAGGAAACCAGAGAAGTAAATAATTTGATTGTGAAAAAAATGTAATAAAATTGTTTATTTGAGAGACTTCAACTTGATTTGGAGCTCAGTCAAAACTTCCTTTTTTTAATGACAGCTATTAAATATTGAAAGAATGACAGAATTATAAAATCACTATTTAATACCTAGTTTCCATGTAATAATGGATGAAAGCAAGGGTCATTCATGGATACAAAAACAACTGGTTGAAAGGTTGGTGAGGACAGGATAGTCACAGGGCCTCAAAGTATCACCTCACTATCTACTTTCCAATTACAAAATGGAAATTAAGTTTTATACCACTCACCCTCTTTTTGTTTTTATTTTTAGAGAGAGGGACACACACACACACACACACACACACACACACACAGATGCAAGTGGGGGAGGAGAAGACAGGGAGGCACAGAATTTGATGCAGGCTCCAAGCTGTCAGCATAGAGCCCAATGTGGGGTTCGAACTCATGAACCACGAGATCATGACCTGAGCCGAAGTTGGACATTTAACTGACTGAACCACCCAGGCACCCCAGCAGTCACTCCCTTAACCAAGTGGTCAAGCTTGGCATCCCCAATAGTGGGATGGCCTAGCATTTGATGTCTTCTAACATTAATATATTGACATATTCTCAACATAACCCGTGGGATGTCCATGCCAGGAATGTTTGACGAGGACCTATTTAAAAAAAAAAAAAAAAAAAACAGGCCAGGGGAGGGACCAAGATGGTGGAACAGCATGGAAGTTTTTTTGCATCCCTTGTCCTGAAATACAGCCAGATCAACACTAAACCATTCTGCACACCTAGAAAACTGATTTGAGGATTCACACAACAATCTGCACAACCTGAACCAGATAATTCAGCAGGTCCTCAACACAGAGAGGTGAATTGGAGGAGAAAGTCGTGGAGGGCACAGAGCTGGTTTTGCTTGTGGAGAGAGGACGGAGATGGGGAGAGTACAGAAAGCATCCCCCCTGCCCGAAAGCAGCTGGAGAGAAAAGAAAGTATGCAAGGGGCTGAACAAAAAGGGAGAAAGGAGCAAAGAGAAGATTTAAATTCTATTAAGACTATAAACGGGGGGAGTCCAGAGTCTGAAGCTCTGCAGCTTGATACGTGGTGGTGCACTGGTAGGAAGGGTGAATCCCCAGGAGCAGTGGGTGAGGTCCTCAGGGTCCTCAGGTCACACAGGGAGAGGCAGTTCCCTTGCTGGGAGGACATTTGGTAGAGGCTGTGCAGCCTCCCCACAGGCAAAGGTCCAGTGGACCCCGGACAACAACCACATTGGCTGGTGCTGGAACAAGGATGTTAAGGGGTAAGCCTGGTGCCAGATGTGTGTGATTTTCCATAATCCCTGAAATGCTGCTGCTACATGACCACGTGAACTTTTTCTGGGGTGGGCTGGAACCCAGACGCAGTCCTTGGGCATCAGCAGCAGCATGGTCTCCGGAACGTTCCTGGGGTAGGGCCAGCACCCAGCCATTGCTCAGTGAGACCCTTCCCAAGAAGGTCTGAGCTGGTCAAAGCCACAGTCCCTCAGAAGTGAGGGGTTGGGAAACACACCCACATCTGAGATAAAACATAGGAGGGAGGTGCCACCAGGCAACCTGGTGGCTTGGTCACGGACAGTGTAAAAGCGGGGGAGTGGATGGAAGCTGG
This sequence comes from Panthera uncia, assembly GCF_023721935.1. Lineage (NCBI taxonomy): Eukaryota > Metazoa > Chordata > Mammalia > Carnivora > Felidae > Panthera > Panthera uncia. The sequence goes on from NW_026058425.1 coordinate 16,061, forward strand.
AGAAAAAGGAGGGGTGTGCAATTGCTGGTTGGGGAGAGCACAGAGTTCTGATACTAGATGCTGGGTAGATGGGTGATGCCATTTTCACACCTCCCACACAAGCACATTCACGCCTACATGTGCCACAGCAATCCACCCCAGTAAACTAAGCAGCGGCATCTAATAGAGAACGGAGCTGATACACCAAGCCCTGCCCAACTGGACCAACCTCACTCTCCAGAAACAACACAAGTCTCTCCACCTGCTTAGTTTATGGACTATAAAATGCTTCATAGTTTGACTTCTAGGGGAAACCGATGTAATTTCAATCGTACTTCAGTCTGTTTGCTGAACCAACTATTCAACTTTTTTTCCTTTCTTTTCTTATTCTTGAATATATAAAGAGAAAAAATTTATTTTTATTCTCCATTTCTATCAAAAATATTTTTAATTTTTTTCTATATATTTTTTTACTTTTTTGTAAATTTTTCTTTTTTTTTTAAATTTTTTTTTTAACGTTTATTTATTTTTGAGACAGAGAGAGACAGAGCATGAATGGGGGAGGGTCAGAGAGAGAGAGGGAGACACAGAATCTGAAACAGGCTCCGGGCTCTGAGCTGTCAGCACAGAGCCCCACGCGGGGCTCGAACCCACAGACCGCGAGATCATGACCTGAGCCGAAGTTGGCCACCTAACCGACTGAGCCACCCAGGCGCCCCTTTTTTGTAAATTTTTCAAATTCTATTTTTTACTTCCATCATTTCATTTTATTCTTTCATTGTATTCATTTTTTCAAATTTTCAAACATTTTCCTTTTTTTTTCTTTTCTTATCTTTCCCTTTTTTCTCTGATCTATCAAGCTCATTTTAGCAACAAGACCAGAACACACCTAGGATCTAGCAACCTTTATTTGATTTTTGTGTGTTGCTTTTAATTTTTTAATTTTAATTTTTTTACCTTATTAATTCTTTTTCTTCCTTCAAAATGATGAAATGAAGGAATTTACCCCAAAAGAAAGAACAGGGAGAAATGACAGCCAGGGACTTAATCAACACAGATACAAGCAAGATGTCTGAACCAGAATTTAGAATCACGATAATTAGAATACTAGCTGGAGTTACAGATTAGAATCCCTTTCTGCATAGATAAAAGCTAGTCAGGATGAAATAAAAAGTGCTATAATTGAGCTGCAATCTCCAATGGATGCCACAGCAGCAAGAATGGAATGAGGGAGAGCAGCAAATCAGCAATACAGAGGACAAATTTATGGAGAACAATGACGCAGAAAAAAAGAAGGAGACTAAGGCAAAAGAGCATGATTAAGAATTAGAGAAATCAGTGACTCATCAAAAAGGAACAGCATCAGAATCATAGGGGTCCCAGATGAAGAGAGAGAGAAAGGGGTAGAAGAGTTATGTGAACAAATCATAGTGGAAAAGTTCCTAACCTGGGGAAAGACACAGAAATCAAAATCCAGGAAGCACAGAGGACTCCCATTAGTTTTGACAAAAACCAACCATGAACAAGGCATATCATAGTCAAATTCACAAAATACTCAGGCAAGGAAAGAATCATGAAAGCAGCAAGGGAAAAAAGTCCTTAACCTACAAGGGAAGACAGATCAGGTTTGCAGCAGACCTATCCACAGAAACTTGGCCAGAAAAGAATGGCAGGATATATTTGATGTGCTGAATCGGAAAAATATGCAGCCAAGAATTCTTTATCCAGAAAGGCTGTCATTCAAAATAGAAGTAGAGATAAAAAGTTTCCCAGACAAACAAAACTTAAAGGAGTTTGTGACCAATAAACCATCTCTGCAAGAAATTTTAAGGGGGACTCTCTGAAGGGAGAAAAGATGGGGAAAAAAAAAAAAAGACCAAAAGCAACAAAGACTAGAAAGGACTGGAAAACACCACCAGAAACTCCAAATCTACAGGCAACATAATGGCAATAAATTTTTATCTTTCAGTACTCACTGTAAATGTCAATGGACTAAATGCTCCAATCAAAAGACACAGGGTAACAGAATGGATAAGAAAACAAGATCCATCTATATGCTGTTTACAAGAGACCCAATTTAGACCTAAAGACACCTAAGGATTGAAAGTAAGGGGATGGAGAACCATCTATCATGCTAGTGGTCACCAAAAGAAAGCCAGAGTAGCCATACTTATGTCAGACAATCCAGATTTTAAAATAAAGACTGTAACAAGAGATGAAGAAAGGTATTATATCATAATTAAGGGGTCTATCCACCAAGAAAATCTAACAATTGTAAACATTTATGCTCCAAATGTGAAGCACCAAAATATATAAATCAATTAATCACAAACGTAAAGAAACTCATTGATAGTACTACCAGAATAGTAGGAGATTTCAACACCCCACTCACAGCAATGGACAGATCATCCAATCAAAATATCAACAAGGAAACAATGGCTTTGAATGACACACTGGACCAGATGGACTTAACAGATATATTCAGAACATTTCATCCTAAAGCAGCAGAATACACATTCTTCTCCAGTGCACATGGAATGTTCTAAAGAATAGATCACATACTGGGACACAAATCAGCCCTCAACAAGTACAAAAAGATCAAGATCATACTGTGCATATTTTCAGACAACTCTATGAAACTCGAAATCAACCACAAGAAAAAATGTGGAAAGATAACGAATACTTGGAGACTAAACACCATCATACTAAAGAATGAATGGGCTAACGAAGAAGTTAAAGAGGAAATTGGGGCACCTAGGTGGCTCAGTCGGTTGAGCGTCCGACTTCAGCTCAGGTCATGATCTCAAGGTCCGTGAGTTCGAACCCCACACCGGGCTCTATGCTGAGGGCTCAGAGCCTGGAGCCTGTTTCAGATTCTGTGTCTCCTTCTCTCTCTTTGACCCTCTCCCGTTCATGCTCTGTCTCTGTCCCAAAAATAAATAAACGTTAAAAAAAATTTTTTTTAAATAAATAAAAGAAGTTAAAGAGGAAATTAGAAAGTACATAGAAGTGAATGAAAATGATAACACCACAACCCAAAACCTCTGGGACACAGCAAAGGCGGTCATAAGAGGGAAGTATATGGCAATCCAGGCCTTTCCAAAGAAGGAAGAAAGGTCACAGGTAGACAACTTAACCCTACACCTTAAAGAGCTGGAAAAAGAACAGCAAATAAAACCCAACACCAGCAGAAGATAGGAAATAATAAGGATCAGAGCAGAAATCAATAATTTCAAAACCAAGAAAACAGTAGAACAGATGGTTATTTCAAAGAATTAAAAAATTGACAAACCCTCACCCAATTTGATCAAAAAGAAAAAGGAAAGGACCCAAATAAATAAAATCAAGAATGAAAGAGGAGAGATCACAACCAACACAGCAGAAATAAAAACAATAATAAGAGAATATTATAAGCAATTATACGCCAATAAAATTGGCAATCTGGAAGAAATGGACAAATTCCTAGAAACATAAATTACTAAAACTGAAATAGGAAGAAATAGAAAACTTGAACAGACCCATAACCAGTAAAGAAATCGAATTACTAATCAAAAATCTCCCAAAAAACAAGAGTCTGGGGCCAGATGGCTTTTCAGGGGAATTCTACCAACATTTAAAGAAGAGTTAACACCTATTCTCTTGAAGTTGTTCCAAAAAATAGAAATGGAAGGAAAACATCCAAACTCTTTCTATGAAGCCAGCATTACTTGATTCCAAAACCAGACAAAGACCCCACTAAAAAGGAGAACATAGACCAATTTCCCTGATGAACACGGATGCAAAAATCTGCAACAAGATACTAGCCAACCAGATCCAACAATACATTACAAAAACTATTCACCATGACCGGGTAAGATTTCTACCTGTCATGCAGGGCTGGTTCAATATCCACAAAACAATTAATGTGAAACATCACATCAATAAAAGAAAGGGCAATAAACACATGATCCTCTGAACAGATGCAGAGAAAGCATTTGACAAAAAAACAGCATCATTCTTGATAAAAACCCTCAGGAAAGTAGGGATAGAAGGATCATACCTTGAGGTCATAAAAGCCATATACAAAAGACCCAACGCTAATATCATCCTCAATGGGGAAAAATTGAAAGCATTTCCCCTTAGGTCAGGAGCAAGACAGGGAGGTCCACTCTCACCACTGTTATTCAACATAGTATTGGAAGTCTTAGCCTCAGCAATCAGACAATACAAAGAAATAAAAGGCATCCAAATTGGCCAGCAGGAGGTCAAATTTTCTCTCTTCACAGATGACATGTTACTCTAAATGGAAAGTCCAAAAGACTCCACCAAAAAACTACTAGAACTGATCCATGAATTCAGCAAAGTAGCAGGATACAAAATCAATATACAGAAATTGGTTGCATTCCTATACACCAATAATGAAGCAACAGAAAGAGAAATCAAGGAACTGATCCCATTTACAACTGCACCAAAAACCATAAATACCTAGGAATAAATCTAACCAAAGAGGTAAAAAAAAAATTTATACACTGAAAACTACAGAAAGCTTATGAAAGAAACTGAAGAAGACACAAAAAAATGGAAAAATATTCCATGCTTCTGGATAGGAAGAACAAATACTGTTACGTCAATACTACCCAAAGCAATCTACATATTTAAGGCAATACCTATAAACACCAGCATTCTTCACAGAGCTAGAACAAACAATCCTAAAATCTGTATGGAACCAGAAAAGACCCCGAATAGCCAAAGCAATCTTGAAAAAGAAAACCAAAGCTGGAGGCATCACCATCCCAGACTTCAAGATGTATTATGAAGCTGTAATCATCAAGACAGTATGGTACTGGCATAAGAACAGACACTCAAATCAATGGAACAGAATAGAGAACCCAGAAATGGACCCACAAACGTATGGCCAACTAATCCTTGACAAAGCAGGAAAGAATATTCAATGGAATAAAGACAGTCTCTTCAGCAAGTGGTGCTGGGAAAACTGGACAGCGACATGCAGAAAAAGGAACCTGGACCACTTTCTTACACCCTACACAAAAATAAAGTCAAAATGGATGAAAGACCTAAACATAAGACAGGAAGTCATCAAAATCCTAGGCGAGAAAGCAGGCAAAAACCTCTTTGACCTCGGCTACAGCAACTTCTTATCTAACACGTGTCCAGAGGCAAGGGAAACAAAAGCAAAAATGAATTACTGGGACCTCATCAAAGTAAAAAGCTTCTGCACATCGAAGGAAACAATCAACTAAACTAAAAGGCAACTGACAGAATGGAAGAAGATATTTGCAAATGACATATCAGATAAAGGGTTAGTATCCAAAATCTATAAAGAACTTCTCAAATCAACACCCCCAAAACAAATAATCAGGTGAAGAAATGGGCAAAAGGCATGAATAGACACTTCTCCAAAGAAGACATCCAGATGGCCAACTGACACACAAAAAGATGCTCAACATCACTCATCATCAGGGAAATACAAATCAAAACCACAATAAGATACCACCTCACACCTGTCAGAATGGCTACAACTCCAGGCAACAACAGATGTTGGTGAGGATGCAGAGAGAGATGATCTCTTTTGCACTGCTGGTGGGAATGCAAACTGGTGCAACCACTCTGGAAAACAGTATGGAGGTTCTTCAAAAAATTAAAAATAGAACTACCCTACGACACAGCAATTGCACTACCAGGTATTTATCCACAGCATACAGGTGTGCTGTTTCGAAGGGACACATGCACCCCAATGTTTACAGCAGCACTATCAACAATAGCCAAAGTATGGAAAGAGCCCAAATGTCCATCAATGAATGAGTAGATAAAGAAGATGTGGTATATATATACAATGGAGTATTACTCGGCAACCAAAAAGAATTAAATCTTGCCATTTGCAGCAATGTGTATGGAACTAAAGGGTATTATACTAAGTGAAATTAGCCGGAGAAAGATAAATATCATAAGACTCAACTCATATGATGACTTTAAGATATAAAACAGATGAACATAAGGGAAGGGAAGCAAAAATAACATAAAAACAGAGAGGGGGACAAAACATAAGAGACTCTTAAATACAGAAAACAAAGGGTTGCTGGAAGGGTTGTGGGAGGGGGGATGGGTTCAGTGGGTAAGGGGCTTAAGGAATCTACTCCTGAAATCATTGTAGCACCATGTGCTAACTAACTTGGATGTAAATTATAATAAATAAATAAATTATAGAAAAAATGAAACATTCCTATTAAGAAAAAAAAGAAGAAACAGTCCAAGGGCACCTGGCTGGCTCAGTCAGTGGAGCATGGGACTTTGATCTCAGGGTCAGTGGTTCAAGCCCCAAGTTGGGCATGAAACCTATTTAAAATAAAGATTTGGGGAGGGTGGGTGATGGGTATTGAGGAGGGCACCTGTTGGGATGAGCACTGGGTGTTGTATGGAAACCAATTTGACAATAAATTTCATATATTGAAAAAAAAATAAATAAAATAAAGATTTAAAAAAAAGAAGAAGAAACAGGCCAAACATCCAGAATGTGAGATGTTCTACAGAACACTGACCTAGACTTGTTAAAGGATTCAATGTTGGGAAGAATAGAGAGAAAAGATCAGGGAACAGTTTATAGGTTGAGAGAGTATAAAAAACCTATAACAATGCATGACCATTAGTTGGATCCTATTAAAAAAAAAACAATAGCTATAAAGTACAGTTTTGGAACAAATGAATATTCTTCAGTTTAGACTGTATATTGCATGATATTCTGCATTAGTATTATATTTTTACCTATGATAACAGTGATGCAGTTGTATAAAAGAATGTTTATATTTTGAGAAGATGCAGGCTACACACTGAAATACTTGGGATAAAAGTGTCATGATATCTGCAACCTACTTTTCAGTAGTTTGGCAAAAGAGAGCTGTATGTGTATAGAGATTTGAGGAGTGTGAACAAGGCTAATGGTTAGTCACAGGGTATACAGGTGTTCATTGTACCGCTTTTTCAATTTTTCTATGGATTTGAAATTTTTCAAAATAAAGAAATTTACTTTTTCCTTCTTTTTAATTCAAAAAGTATAATTTTAGTGAAGAAGTATATCTTTCTACTTTGTTAGAGAGAGTAAGAACATTGGAGTATAGCTGTTCTTCAATGAAGTTTCAATTTTTACTGTATTTTGTTAATTTTGATGATTCAACCATGTCACATGGCTAAGACTGAGTTTCTAAGGTTTCTGTCTTGTATTTCAAAGGCATAAGAATGAATGCTGCACTTCCAAGGCAATTTAACTTTTTGATTCCTTTCGACTATTACTGCTGTCATCTGATATTAGTTCTCCGTTTGAGATTCTCCTTTAAGTGAAATTATAATGTTAGAGTTTTGTCCCGCTCAACATTTTCATTTCAAACTATAATACATCAAATGATAATATGTGTATCAAGCCTGTAACTTAAAAACTAGAAAGAATTCATGATATGCTGGAGTGAATTGGTCACCAAAATAAGTTAGATAAAAGTTAACAGAAATAAAGTGCCAAATTTAGGTTCAATAGATCATTATTTAATACAAGGAGCCTTGGATAAATAGCAGTTCTTTATTTTCAAAAAATGATTCTAGATTTACTGGGGGGAAAATAAAATTACACATTTATTAGAGAGAGCATCTGTGAACTACTGAAGAGCAAAAAAGAACCTATATCCAAAGAAGATAAGAGAAAGAAGTGTGTGCTCACTGACAGAATAGTGTAATGGTGTTACCGTACAGAATTTAGAAGACAGAAATAAATTGAGAATGTTCTATAAGGATATGCTCTACAAGACCAGAAGTCATAGCAATATTTGTATTACAGAAATTACGCTGGAGTTGCAAAGAAAAATTTTAAGCACTTGTAACATTTTAGGATATTGTCGGAAAGGGATCAGCAAACTATAGTCCTCAATCCAAACCCAGCCTATCACCTGTTTCTAGATCACCAGTGAACTAAGAATAGTTGTTACTATTTGAACATATTTGTGAGTACTTGTGATCAACTTAATAGAAAACATTAACTTTTGGGGCGCCTGGGTGGCTTAGTCGGTTAAGCGTGCAATTTCATTTCAGGTCATGATCTCACAGTTCATGAGTTCGAGCCCCGCATCAGGTTCTGTGCTGACAGCTCAGAGCTTGGAGTCTGCTTTGGATTCTGTGTTTCCCTCTCTCTCTGCCCTCCCCCACTCACACGCTGTCTCTCTTTCTCTCAAAAATAAACATTAGAAAAAAATTTTTTTAAAGAAAACATTAACTTTTAACTCTGTTAAGCAAAATGCCACCCCTGAAATCTATTCCTCATTGATTTGTATTACAAAAAGATTTTACTCATTTATTATAAATTTCATTATCAAATTTTTTGTGAGAATTTGTTTTCTTTCTTGTTATCTAAGTACCCGTATCTTTGATTTTGCCTCTTGTTCTGCAAAGCCTAAAATATTTACCATCAGGACCTTTACAGAAAAAATTTGCCAACCTCTGTTCTCTCAAACATTGTAGACAGAGTCAGTGGAGACCACCCAGGACTCATCAGACCAATAAACTAAAACTAACCTTCCTAGTGAGGAAAAGTTGGTGGTGAACTAGGCTGAAGTTCCTACAATTTACTCAAAGTGAATACCGCTTGTCCATTACATATTTGTTCACTTTACTAGAGAATCCAACTGTATTTTTAAAGATGGTATACTTATTGAATTATTCTCAAAATATCTTATTTTTAAAATGCTAAATCTAGGATCTCAGTCAAGTACTGTTTATGGACAGAACATCTGAATTTAGATGCACCTTAATGAGCCTCAATCACAAGGACATAATCAAAGCCAAAAGTAAGTCCTTTTTTAAAAGCAATTTGGACACAGTGACAGAATGTATAGCAAGACCACATCTAACCATTAACTCAAAGATCCTGAATCTATCTGGAAGATAGCCAAGAACCTGGAAGAAGCAGAAGTTTGAGAAATCCAAATTTGGCAATCTATGCACTGAAACACGTGCATTTGACTAATAAGACAGATCGTTAGCCCTAGTCATAGCTTCCATATTCTAACTACACATAGTTCTATTAAGCTTAGATATGGTTTTCAAAATAGCAGCAAACTAGAAGTCTGAAAATAAAGTTGGGAGAAGAGAGGTTGCTGACAGAAACAAAAACAAAAGTTGTCAAAAGATAATAAAAACATTATGGGGAATAGTCAGCCACCAACAGAATAGGCAGAAAAACTAAAAAGTAAACAGAAAACATTAAAAGTGTAGCAAGTGCAGAATAAATTGGTAAGGAAGTGTAAGAAAGTAGTGTAGAAGAAAAAAACTAATATAGAAGCAAATAGTCCAAAATGTCTCAATAGGCCCTGAGGACATCACTCTATTATGACACATTTCAACATTGATAATAATTGTATTGATCTCAATTTAAAATATAGGTAATCTGCAATGCCTATATTCCGTTTAGTAAACTGGGGACCAGAGAGATACACTGTCCAGAGTTTCAAACAAAGTGGTTAAAATAAAAGTTTGGTGCTTTAGAGACAAATGAGCAAAAATTAACATGGTGGTTGACAGCTTAACTGTGCATTAAATTACTTGATAAATTAGGCTTCAAACATAATGATACTTAATTCCATTTTCTTAAAAACAAAAATAGATTCTTAATTGCGGAGTAAGAGACAAACTGTAACAATTCTAAATTGCTGTCCATAAACTAGGATTAAAATAACTGGAAATAATAAAGGGCGACCTAAGAGAGGTATCTTCAAGCATCGATTAAAACCCTCATTTCGGAACTTCTGGGAGACGTGTAAAGTGATGAGTTCTGTAGAGGAATGCAGAATGTAGACACTTAAAGGCTGCAACACTGTTGGAATGAAAGCAGTTTGAGTTTCTCTGACACCTTCACCAGAACCCTCTGGCTCACCGCGGACCTCTTTTCTCAGGCGCAGGAGCACATCTGCCTGTCTCACCCGACCTGCCGCAGCCTCCCGCCGCCCTGAGACCCATCTTTCGGTTCCGTAAGGCTGACGCCAGGAAAGAGGCCAGTCCCAATAGCGCAGGAAGATGAGGGGGCTTTCTCCCAACATCCGCTCACCTGCTTCCGGGTGTGCGGTCGCCTAAGAGCGGCTCCTGCTCGGTGTCGATCCCCGGACTCGCCATAGTTACACCGCCTACGAGGCGGAGGCCTACTCTCGCGACACCTCCTGCTCCCCTCCCTTCTCACTTGGCCAAAGCTGTCAAAAGAAGCCGGCAAGTGCGCGTGCGCGCCCACCAACTAGAAGTGGGTGGAGCGCCCCGAGGTCAGTGACGGAGTCACGGCGTAGTCTGGACCTGGCAGGGCGGGAAGAGGTCAGGGGCGGGGCCCTGTGTCCTAGCTTTCTTACGTCCATCGGTACCTCGTTGCCTCCCAGGACTTCGTGGGGAACAGCGGGGGAGGGGTTAAGGGCGTGACTAAACGGCTACCCCGCCCCGGGCTCGTCCCTCTCTGTAGGCTTCGCTTTCTGCGCCCCCTTGCTCCTACGTGCCTGGAGAGGTTGCAGTCGCTGCAGTTGGGGCTCCGACCGAAGGCAAGTCCTGGGAGCCCCGGAAGGACAGTGCCGGGAGGCTCGGCCAGCTGGACAGCAGGCGCCCTAAGAACGGCCATTGGGTAAGTAGCCGGTCCAGGCCGCACTCCCCCAGCCTTCAGCACTGCGTACGTGCCAGGAGGCAGGGACTGGGGGCGCAGGGCTTGGCCGGAGACGCGGGGGCGCGCTCTGGCCGACCCGGGTGAGTTAGGCTGGCAGGCGGTCCCTTTACCCCTATGGAGGGTGGAATTGTCTCGGTGCTGTTGTTTTCTCGCTCCGCTAACTACAAAGGCATCTTACCGGTAGTGCCTTGTTTGGGCCTGGATGGTGGTTCTGAAGGTGGGGACCCTCAAATCGGCATCTTACTGCTGCCTGCGCCGACTGGGGGATTCAGTCAAGCACGATGCCACTCAGCAGACCCTGCCGCTGTAACCTACGGGTTAGAAAAGGCACAGCACCAGTTTAGCGGTGACCAGCTCCTTTCATAATAAAGATGACATTTTTCGAAAATATGGGGTTTTTTCCCCAGTAGATTTTGATGCTCTCTTTCCTTGTACTTACATATTAGCATCTTACAAGTAGGCTTCTGAACTAATTAGTACCAGTAGTCATTATATGTCATAATTATTGTTTTGTTAGTGCCAATACATTCTCATGTGATTTCATTTGATAACAACTGTCCTATGAGATAGATAAAACAGACACATTTATATTTCACAGAGAACTAAGGTTCAGACAAGTTGATAACTTACTCAGAGTCACTTGGTGTAAAAGTGGCAGAATTGGGATTCAATTCGATTCTTTCAACCAATATTTATAAGCAGTTACCCTATGCCAGGCCCTATATTAGTTATATGTTGTGTGGTAAATGCCATCAGTTCTAACCTTTGTCTTTTTTGTGACCTTCTTGTGTTTATCCTGTCAGGCACATGAACAGCTAGACTTGAAATGTGATTTCTATTAGTTCAGAATTATTTTCTGAATCCAGACTTGACTCTTTGTGCTTGGATTCAGTCTTGCAAATTTGTCTAACAGCTCACAAAAACTTACCAGATTCCTATGACTGGTTCCAAAAAAAGTACATAGGTGAAAAAAAAAAAAAAAGGTTTTGTTTTGTTTTGTTTTGTTTTGTTTTTGCCATAATGTTGCTTTAATGTATCATTGACTTTTTTTTGAAACCTTGAAGTCTAGTAGTCTAACACAGTGTGTGTCTGTGTTTCACATGGGACTTTTAACTAGTATTGCACCAAGCAGAATGATTGCTAGATAAATACATGTTGAGTGAGTGATTATTGAATTACCTCATTTAATCCCTACAACAATTCTCTGAGTTGGGATTATGTCAAGCATACAAGGAAATTGAAAGCATGGAGAATAATTAATTTGCCTAGGATCATACGTTAATAAGTAACAGAGCTAGAATCCAAGAAACACAGGACTCCTGAGTGTAAAGCCTGTGCTTTTTTTCATCAGCAGCCTTCCTATGAAAATATTTTTAAGAAGAATCTTTTCCTATATCTCTTAAAATATATCAAAACAGTTGATCAATTTTTATATAAATTGAACAATTTGCTATGTGTGTATAGTAGGCCAGATACTAGTCCCCTTTTATAGGTTAAGGTGGCTTACTCAAGGTCACATAGCTAGTGAAGGAACCCAGGTCTTCTGACACTGCTCTTTTCCATTGCTACCTCCAAGTGATGACTTTAGACCACAAAAGTACATGGAATGACTATGTGTAAAACAAGTGAAATCTAAATAAGCTCTGTGTATTATACCATAGGGGAAAAGAAAGAAAGAAAGAACGAAAGAAAGAAAGAAAACCATTTCTTAGGAACAGTGTACCCAAACAAAGTAAATATTTAAAAAACCTTTTAAAAATCTTAATTACTTTCTTTAATGCCCATGGAAAAGAAGAACTAAGTTTGAAAAGAGATTAGATTATTTGCTGAATGTTTCACATAAGGATATGAGACAATTCACCAGTTATATTTCCTTAGATGACTGCTTAAAATAGATAGCCACCCCTCAAAATGAACAGATAAACTTCCTATTTATGGATTAACTTTGTGAGGATAAAAATCCAGGAAAAATTAGGATTGCATTGTTTAAATGCTTAACTGTTAGAGTGATAGATAAAAGTACTATATGGTATATAGACTCTGAGTGCCACTTTAGCAATAGTGCTCATTTCTAGGAAAGACTTTTCATTCTTCTGCGCTGTAGTAGAACTACTTTTGTTGAAGTGTGTTTTTGTAGAAGTACTTTGATGTTTCCTTTTGTGTTGGCTTTATAAAACTATAGATAACATTTGTATCAGTTTGGCTTTATACATACTTAAAAAAAAAAATGGGTCCTGTCTCTGCAGAAACTCACTGGTGTCAATCCAGCCTGACATAAAGTCTTTAAGTATCAGATGTGCCTCTAGATGATGCCTCCTTTTGGTGAATTGGACTCATTGCTACTCTGGACTTTATTTGTTCATGGCATTGGATACAGTTAGCCCTGTTTAGAAGACTTATGTTTTAGAATGTCCCAGAAATCAATATTAATATTGTTCTTGGAACTGAAACTGGACTTAAGAGGTTCTGTGTAACCCTAATCTCCATAACCAAATTTATAGCAGGCTTTGTGTGTTCTTGATTTGCTTTCTGTAGCTTACTGGCAGGTTAATATAGCAAGGAGTATGCTGGTTCCAGATTTGGAGCGCTGACTGTTAAGGCCTATATTATATGGAATGAAAGTGATTTGGAAAGCTTTTCTGCTATAGGGTTGAAAATTAGAAATGACTAAATGACTTAGACATCTAATAAACATTGTACTTTAGAAAATATTTGAAGAGTTCATTGTTCTCAGGTCTTTTCCTGCTTCCCTTGAACTTACTTTTGTATATTTGCCTTTGTTTACCAACTAAGAAAGAATATTGTATAGAAAAATGGGATGTCTAATGAGCAGTTTAGTACTTTTCTCCTTATTGTAAAATTTGAGTATTGGAATTTTGCTTTTTTTAAAAAAAATGCCTATTTAGTTTTGAGAGAGATAGCACGTGTGAGCAGGTGAGGGGCAGAGAGAGGGCGACAGAGGATCTGAAGCAGTCAGCCCAACATGAGGCTCGAGCTCATGAACCACCAGCTCATGACCTGAGCTGAAGTTGGATGCTCAACCAACTGAGCCACCCAGGCCCCTGCTTTTTTTTTTTTTTTTTTTAATACTAACGGGGAATCTGCTAATTGCTGTTGATGCCACGGATGCTAGAAAGGAAGACATCAACCCCATCCTTTTCCCCCACTATAGAGAAAATAAATGGTCTGTGATGATGTTATGTTACATGGCAAAGTTGATGGGATGACACTCCTATGGTTACATTAGGTTTTATTTTAGATTCCATCTTGCTAGCACATTCTCACTCTCCTGTTGGCCTTGAAGAAGTAAGCTGCCCTTTTGTGAACTCCTATGGAAGACAGCCGTATTGTAGGGAACCATAGATAGCCCTTCGGAACTGAGGTTGGCCTCTGGCTAACAAACAGCAAAATATCGAAACTCTTAGGCTGATAGCTGCAAACAAATCAATTCTGCCAACAACCTGAGTGAGCTTGGAAGCAGGTTCTTCTCCATTCAAGCTTCCAGAAGAGAACAGAGCCCAACTGACATTTTAATGGAAGCTAGATGAGACCTGAAAGCAGAAAACCCAGGTAGGCTGGGTTCTCTGAAACTAATCCTCAAGATGGGGGAAGTGAGAAGTTGGGGAAAACCAATTAAAGTGATTTGTTATTCAAATTATTCTATTTAAAGTGGCACCTGGGTGGCTCAGGTTGAGGTCCTGATCTCACATTGCTGAGGTCCAGTCCCAGTCCTGCATTGGGTTCTGCGTTGACAGTACAGAACCTGCTTGGAATTCCCACTCCCTCTCTCTTCCCCTACCCTGCTTGTGCTCACTCACTCTCTCTCAAAATAAATAAATGAACATTAAAAAAATTATTCTATTTAAAGGCCTTAGTGAGTTCTTCAAATATTTAAATTATGCAATGGCATATTGTTGAAGAGAATAAATAATACATGCTTTAAGTTCTGTTCTTAGACAATAGGATAATGAACTACTTATCCTTACTGAGAAAGTTATCAAGAGGGAAAGGAAGTATCAATTTACTTCTGAAAAATTTTATAGAGAGACTGTCAACTCCAATTTCTACATTTTTTCCCAGTTTTTTTATTGTGGTAAAATCATCATATAAAATGATTTATGTGTGGTACACATCATATAAAATTTACCATCTTAATCGTTTTTAAGTGTACATTCAGTGGTATTAAGTTCAGTCATACTGTTGTGCAAACAGTACCACCATCCATATATAGAATTCTTCATCTTACAAATTGAAACTCTCTATACATTATACAATATTCCTGGCCCCCTTCCCTGTCCCCCCCAGCCTCTGGTAACTACAATTCCCCTTTCTATTTATGAATCTGGCTGCTCTATGTACCTCACAAAAGTAGAATCATTCAGTATTTGTCTTTTTGTGACTGGCTTGTTTCACCTAGCCAAGGTGAATGTAATGTAATGTCCTCAAAGTCCTCCATGTTGTAGCATGTTAGAATTCCATTCCTTCCTAAGGCTGCATAATATTCCATTGTATGTATACACCACATTTTGTTTATCCATTCATCATTGGTGGTCACCAATGATGGTGGTGGGTTTTTTCCATCTGTTAGCTACTAAACTATAAATTTTAAGAAAGCAGACACAACATGGCTAATTAAATAATTAGTGTTTGTTTTAGATGGAATACTGATTTTAGGAGTACCTTGTGACATATTTAATTATTTTAAAATCAGTATTTATGTTGTGCCTGGGTGGCTCAGTCAGTTAAGTGTTCAACTTCAGATCAGGTCAAGACCTCACGGTTCATGAATTTGAGCCCCACGTCAGGCTCTGTGCTGACAGCTTGGAGTCTGGAGTCTGCTTCAGATTCTGTGTCTCCTCTCTCTGCCTCTCTCCCGCTCGTTCTCTTTCTCTCTCTCTCTCTCAAAAAT
Source organism: Panthera uncia (assembly GCF_023721935.1). Classification (NCBI taxonomy): domain Eukaryota; kingdom Metazoa; phylum Chordata; class Mammalia; order Carnivora; family Felidae; genus Panthera; species Panthera uncia. Next base: position 31,618 of record NW_026058425.1, read on the forward strand.
AAATAAACATAAAAAAAAGATCCCTTCCAAAAAATAAAAATCAGGGGCGCCTGGGTGGCGCAGTCGGTTAAGCGTCCGACTTCAGCCAGGTCACGATCTTGCGGTCCGAGAGTTCGAGCCCCGCATCAGGCTCTGGGCTGATGGCTCGGAGCCTGGAGCCTGTTTCCGATTCTGTGTCTCCCTCTCTCTCTGCCCCTCCCCCGTTCATGCTCTGTCTCTCTCTGTCCCAAAAATAAATAAAAAACGTTGAAAAAAAAATATTTAAAAAAAAAAATAAAAATCAGTATTTACATTTTATTTATATCATTTTATAAGATTGGACAATTTATGGTTTTAATACAGTATTTTATAGTTGTATCTTTGCATTTGTGACGTTATCGTGACATTTGTGAGATATCTATGATTTATTTGATTTTCTAGCCCAGGAGTCACCAAACTATGGCTTATGGGCCAACCTGCCTGCTTTTGTATAGCCCATGAACTATGAATAGTTTGTACAGATAAACGCTAGTGCTCAATTTAGTGATGGGGCATTAACATTGAACCCACTTTAAACAAAATCCCAAGAAAAAAAAATTCAGTCTTTTCATTAATAGACATATAGTATAAAAGATTACCTATTATTATCATATTTTGAATTTCCTCAGTAAAATTTTGTGAATATTAGTTTTCTTTTTTGTGATTTTGTATACCTACATAATACCTTTGAGTTCACCTCTTAGCTAGCAAAGTCTATAATATTTACTATCTAACTCTTTATAGAAAAGTTTGCAGGATCTCTCCTCTGTTCTATATGTAACATTGTTCTTTTGAGATACTATTTGTAAACATGTTACAACAGAAACTAAGATTTTATGTTTATATCGTTTATTTAATATTTTTCCATGCAGGGGGCACCTGGATGGCTCAGTTGGTTAAGTGTGTAACCATTGATACTGGCTTAGGTCATGATCTCACAGTCATTGGACTGAGGCCCATGTCCCACTCCATGCTGATCATGGAACCTGCTTGGGAATCTATCCCGCTCTCTGTGTCCCCCCACACCCCCAGGAAATAAATAAACATTAAAAAAAAAATACTGTAAAACCTTGGGTTGTGAGTAACTTGTTCTGCGAGCGTTCCAGAAGACAAACATTTCCAATAAATTTTAACTTGATAAACAACCGATGTCTTGCAATGTGAGTAGTATGTGATGCCAAATGTCACATGGTCACAACTGAGCCAATGGTTCTTGAAATTCGCTTCGATATACAAGTGCTTTGGATTATAAGCATGTTTCTGGAATGAAATCATGCTCACAAACCAAGTTTTTACTGTATGTTTTTCCATGCAGAATTCTATAAGGTATCATTTTGTAATTGGATATATTTAGTACAATTTTTTTTTAATATTCTTTAGGTTTTTTTTTTTTTTTCATTTTCAGATAAATATTCTGTCCAAACTAGGTGTACTATTAAAGATATGTCAAGGGGCGCCTGGGTGGCTCAGTCGGTTAAAGCATCTGACTCCTGATTTCAGCTCAGGTCATGATCCACAGTTTGTGAGTTCAAGCCCCACGTTAGGCTCAGGGCTGAAGGTGCAGAGCCTGCTTGAGATTCTCTCTCTCTGTCCCTTCCCCTCACTCTCTTTCTCCCTTAAAAATAAATATTCAAAAAAAAAAAGATATCTTGGGGGCACCTGGGTGGTTCAGTCAGTTAAGTGTCTGACTCTTAATTTTAGCTCCAGTCATGATATCATGGTTTGTGAATTCCAGCCCCCCATCAAGCTCTGTGCTGACAGTGTGAAGCCTCCTTGGGATATTCCCTCTCTCTCTCTCTCTCTCTCTCTCTCTCTCTCTCCCTCTCCCTCTCCCCCCGCCCCTCCCCCACTTACGCTAGCACATGGACGCGTGTGCTCTCTCTCAAAATGGATAAACATTTAAAAAAAGAAATCTTGGAAAAATATTAATCAAATACAGTAAAACCTTGGATCGTAAGTAACTTGTTCTGGAAGTGTTTTGCAAGATGAGCAAACATTTCTAATTAGTTTTAACTTGAAAAGTGAGCGATGTCTTACAACAAGTAGTATGTGATGCCAAATGTCACATGATCACAGCTGAGCCAATGGTTCTTGAAATTCGCTTTGATATACGAGTGCTTTGGATTACAAGCATGTTTCTGGAACAAATTATGCTTGCAAACCAAGGTTTTAACTGTATAATGAGAAATCTGTTTTAAAGGCAGGCTTGTAGAGGCACCTGGGTGGCTTGGTCATTTAAGCATCCAACTTTGGCTTGGGTCATGATCTCTCGGTTTGTGAGTTTGAGCCCTGCATTGGGTCTCTGCTGTCAGTGCAGAGCCTGATTCAGATTCTCTGTCACCCTCCCTCTCTACCCCCTTCCCCACTTGCATTCTGTCTCTGCCATTCAAAAATAAATAAATATTTTAAAAAATTAAAGGCAAGTTTGTAAAATTCCTTAGGATACTAGTTTAAGAAGCATAATCCTGGAAGTTGGTAACATGAATGGAACTTTTTCACTTTATGACTTGTGATCCTGGCTTTCTGATATGGCTCAGCCTGTATGAAACTGGAAGGAGAGAATGCTGTTGTAGAGACAGGCATATTCCATTACAGAGGAATAAGTCTCCCCTAACTATTTGATATGCTCATTCATGGAAAGCAGTTCTAATACAAAAGTCATGGTATTGATGGAAAAAATCTAGAATAAAACACTTTCTTATGATATAGTAATATTCATCTAAAGAAAAAGGAATCCTGGGGCACCTGGGTGGCTCGGTCCGTTGAGCATCCGACTTCGACCCAGGTCATGATCTCATGATCTCATGATCTCAAACTCACAGCTTGTGAGTTTGAGCCCCAGATTGGGCTCTATGCTGACAGCTCGGAACCTGGAGCCTGCTTTGGATTCTG
>NW_026058426.1:0-112249 GCF_023721935.1 Panthera uncia
AGCTCCAGCTATAGCTAGGAATACTTTGTTGATTTTTTTTTTTTTTTTACCTCATACATTTGTTTCCCTGATTGCATTTTTCTTTACAAGAAAAAAAAAAAAAGGAGGGAGAAAAAAACTTAAAGATCTTCTCTCAAATGAGATTCTCTTTCCCTCTGGGTTTTCATTGATTTATAATTGCATTGATATTTCACATTTCTATTAAAACACCATGTTCTAATGCTCAGTCTGGCAGAGGCTTTCGTTGGCATTTGACAGGATGTCCACCAAATCTTCCTATTATGGAGAGAGCTTGGGGTTCTGGGAAAATCAATAGGTATTTAGCTACCAGGGATCCAGGGAGATGGAGAAATATAAAAGGGTGGCCACCAGCAACTGCAGGGATAGGAATGTCTGTAAAGACCGAAATGAGGCCACAAGTCTGCAAGTTGTGGAATTTAAGCAGTTATGCAACCATATTTTGGGGTTAACTATTCAGTCTCTCTCTTTTACCTACGTTTCCCTTAGGTGAGCTGCTCCAGGGAGCAAGGTACCGTGACTTCATTGGCCATAGTTTTTGTCTGAAAGGGAATGGTCTTTCAGAAAAACCGTATTTGTTTAAATATCTAAATAACAGATCCTTGGCCTCTGTGATTCACATTGCTTTGCCATCTTTCAATTACACATCGAGGCAAAGACAGGTCTCCCTTTTCAGATCTGCTCTGTCAAAAGACTGCCTCCCCGCTATTTGTGGTGGGTGTTCCATTGTAATGATTCAGCTAGCTGCCTTTTCCCTCATCTCTGCCTGAAAATCAAATCATCTGCTCAAAGTCAATGAAAGGTCCCAAGCTGCTAAGGCAGCTAAACGAATCTGCTTAACAATAATAGCCAGACTGAGGAGAAATGTAGAAGAAATTAACTATATTCCTCAGAAGGCATTCTGGGAAACAGCATGCCACACCAAAGTCCAGCTCTAAAATGTGAACCCACCGTGGGGTTGGACGGGCCATGCTTTGTAACTAGCGTTGATGGCTCATGTGTAAACAGATGGCATTCTCCCCACCAGTTCTCTACCCCACAGCTCCTGACAGTGAGATCCTGTGATTAGCTGCTTCAGAGTGGTTGGGACAATTGTCTAACAAGTTTCCATTCATCAGGAAGGCAAGGATCCGAGCTGCACTTGGAAAATGTTGTGTGACCAAGGCTTTCAAGCAGCAAACCTACCCTCAAGGAGAAAGAACAGCCTCCTGTGGGAAATAGCCAAACCTAAAATAAAGTTGACCAAGCAGAAAGTTATAAATAATATTATTTTAACAGGGTTTTGAGGCACAGCCAAATATTTTGGAATGTTCTCAGTCCAAACAAAGCCAGCATAGTTCTCATTTTTTCCAACCTCATGACTGAGAAGAGAGATAAATGGAAAGGAAAAAAGCCCGCAGTTGCGAAACATAAATTTAAAAGAAACAATCAATCTGGACAGTCATGAAAACCAGGTGGCTGGCAAAAATTGGACTCATTTGTGAAGAAATGCACAGCATCCTCTAACAGGCAATAATTAAGGTCCAGTGAAAAGTGAAAAGAGCAAAGAATTTGGAGGCAGAAAGAAGTTCAGATCCTAAGTCCGTGACTCACAAAAATGTGTGTGTCTGGGTAAATTTTGTAGTTACTCTGGGCCTCACATTCATCATTTGAAGAATGGAGGCAACAGAACTGACTTCACAGAGCTGTTACAAGGGTTTTAAGAGATCAAGAATGGAAGTTCCTCACCCAGCGCTCAACATGTACAGAAATATCAGGCCTCCGCCATTTTTCCCTGCTTCCCAGACCCCTTCGCCTCCCTGCACACAGGAGGATCTGAAAATTTGACTTGTGTAGACATGTATTAAGCAGCTGGATTTTTGCTTGTTACTAAAAATATATAATTGGGTAGACATCCAGAAAAATGAGTCTGTTACTGATTCTGCCACTAGAACATATCAGTTTCAAGAAGTGGCCTCACTTCTCTGGGCTCCACATTCTTGTCTTTAAAGTGAGGCCACTGGAGTAAAATAATCTATAGGGAAACCTCCAATATGAGCCTTCAAGGACTTGCTGTGGCCTATGCCCATTCGAACCAAGAGTTCTGCTTTGTTTTTTCACCCTTTCTTGATATATGTTAATTCAATATAAGTTTTGATCTAACTAGTATTGGGATTTTTCTTTTATGTGGGGAGATCTTAGTGAAGGTAAGGAGAGCCTTATTTTCAGAAGATGTTTGATATATGTTTGTGGAATGAAGACGTTACACTAATTAGGATGAAACAGAATGCTATTCTTAATATAAAACTTGGATCTCATCCCAATGCACTTCTCCTCCTTAATTAGAGCTCTCCTGCCCATGACTCCCATTTCTGCAGAAATGCTGGGATGGAACGCCGCCCCTTGCTATTGTCAATTGAAGTTAAGTTGCAGGTGCTTAAAAAATGTCTGCTTCTGAACCATGTTTATGAGTACCTCATGAATCTTTTACTATTGTTATGATGCTCAAGAGGCTTAGGGGAAAAAATCACCTCTCCCCAAATAAACAACAAAATGAGTGTAAGGCATTTATTACAAATAAATCCTAAGAGAAAAAAAAAAAAAACCTAAACGTACGGGCTCTGACTTAAATGCCTTGTAGTAAGCCCACCACAAATTGTAGCATTGCCTTTCCCTCAGACCTAAACAAGCAGGAGCAGGGGAGAAATTCCTTTTCCACCTCTGGCATTTGGCCACCAGGGGCAGATAACACCACTTCCTGACCCCATGAGGCTTCTGTTAGGTGTATGTCAGGTCTACAGAACATGAAAATGTCTGGATTCATCTACAAATCAAAGCATTTTTATTTGTAAAGTTGGGAATTTTTATTCAGTGGAAAGGAACACCTAAAAATTATGTTTGCTTGTAAAGAAGAATCTTTCTAGTGTCAACACTTTTTTTTTTTTTTTTAATTGAGAGGGGTGTTCTCTCCACTTCACACAGCCCTGGATCATTTGCTGGTCAAGACTGGAATTTAAATGGCTGTAAAGAAAAAGAAGCATTGGCTGGAATTTCCTCCCCTCTGGCTGTAAGGTCTCTAGAGGCATGTGTTGTCGCTGTCAGTTGCCTCATGCTTGGCACCTTATAATTTTCCATTTTCATGGATGTATTTTGAATTTCCTTAGGAGTCAGTTCTTCTATTGGGGGATGCAGTCAATCCAGAAAGGAGCTTTTGCCAAACCAAGAAACATTTTTTAAACCGTAGTGTTTTACCCATGGGATTTCAGACATGCCTGTTTGGCTTTCAGGCTTACACAAAAATATAACCATTGAGTAGACTACATCTGATGAGTTGTCGGTTTTAAACAGATTCTCCACTTCTTGAATATGTTCCAATTATGATTTTCTGCATTTAATTATTCATTTTCTTTTCTGCTGTCAGAAACTTAAGGAATTTTGTGGATGTGTACATTCTGGGTGAGTACGTAAAAACAACAAAGTTTGCCCTCAAACTCCTCTGCAATATGAAGATTTCATAAGTTTATAAATTTAGAAAGGATGTTGCAAAAAAAAACTGGCTTTATTTTAATGTGCAGAAATATTTGTTTCCAATAATATCCGAATTCTCTTGAAAAGCACTGGAAGATTTACTCTGAATTTGCTAGACCACTGTTAAAAAGAAATTTTTTTCAGAATCCTCTAAATTCAGCTAAATTACTTGTCAACCAAATTTTAATAGCTAGGCTACTTATACTTTAAATTTTACCTAAAGCACTGTCACAGACAAGTATCCATCATATTAATGTAAGAGCTTTTAAAACCCTTCATCATCTCCTAGAACAATACTCACTGACTTAGTTCCCATTCCTCTCTAACCTACTACCTTATTCCATGTAGTCTGAGTGGTGCATAGGTATTTCCACCTCTCTGCTTTTTTTTTTTAATTTCATTTTTAATGTTTTTGTTCATTTATTTATTTATTTATTTTTGAGACAGAGAGAGACAGAGCATGAGCAGGGGAGGGGCAGAGAGAGAGAGGGAGACACAGAATCCGAAGCAGGCTCCAGGCTCCGAGCCATCAGCACAGAGCCCGATGCAGGGCTCAAACTCACGGATTGTGAGATCATGACCTGAGCTGAAGTCGGCTGCTTAACCAACTGAGCCACCCAGGCACCCCTACACCTCTCTACTTCTATCCACATCTGGGGCTCTCTCCTACTTTCCCCTTCTATGCTTGTTAATGACCTACTTTTTCAAAACACAAGTACAAGTCTTATACTTCTTTATGTCCTCAATACCTGGACTAGCTCAGCACATAGAGGATATTCACCAAAGATACATGCCTGGCAACTAGAACTCTTTCTTTTTCCCAATGTGTAACCATGTGGCAGTCCATTTTCATTTTTCTTTCTATATTTTTTAAATACTGAATAGATTATATCAGGCCTACCATGCATACTATTTTGAATATGTACTATAGTTTAAGACCGGGCTCTAAATGGAACGCCAAAAGACTTAGTGAATGTTCCAAACTGTCTGATTTCTACCCAGAAGTAGTTAATATAGGCAGGATCTAGAATATAATATTGAAGGTTTTTAAAACTTTAAATATCTATGGCACTTTGAAATTCATTGTGCTCTTTCATTACATTCTATCAAAATACATGAACCTGGGCAAGCCACAGACAGAAGCCCTGTATTTAATATTTCTGACACGATATCCAGGGTTTTCTGGACTACATCTCAGGTGTTGAAGTCCCCATAATGAGATGGACAGACTCTGAATGGGAGGGAGAAAAAAATACTCTAAAGGAATATGAGAAACACCACTCCCATATAAATGAAATTGAACCACTGAGCAGCAAACCACTCAACCATGAGAACTAAGAGAAAAGGAGATGATACATTTAATTTTAGAAAATCATTACACATACCTAAAGCCATCCAGAGAAATGCAACATATTAATATTTTTCATTTTAAAAAGGCAAAGTGAAAGGTTTTATATTCACACCTGGGATGATTTGAACATCCCTTTAATGGTTGATTCTACTGTAGCCATGCTGGGAAATACTCCCCTATAAAGCAATTACTGTCTCTTCCCAAATGACACAGCCTTGTTCACCACTGTCCTTGAAATCCCAACAAAAAGAATGGCAACTCCAGTCTAAATATTTTTACCAATTTTTTACTAATAAAGGAATTTAACATTTATCACCTCATTTCATCCTAAAGCATCTGTGAGGAAGAGAGAATTGAAGAAAAAACACGAAGAAACAAAGCCCAAAGGACTTAGGCTTCAAGTCCCAAATCATAGGCAAGATTGTCCTAAAGGGAAAGTATTTGAAAGGGTTTGATTCCCAAGTATGGACATTCCCTGTCATCTTTCCTCCTCTAATACCTTATGATTAGTTTCTTTCTTCCTGGTATCTAATTTCCTAAGGGAAATTAGAAAGAAGTTTAAAATATTAGTCAATCACTCAATAAAAAACAAAATAAAAGAAACAAAAAATAAAACATCTCATTGCCAGAAGCAGGAATTATCAGCCTTGGAGGGAACAAGACAAGGGCCTTAATCTAGCAAGCAAATAGTCCATGAATTTTGAAAACCCAATAAAATAATATTTTGATAACTCTCAATAAAGTAATAAGGGTGAAAATCTTATGATCAAATATTTGGGAGAAATGGTTAAACATAATTAAATATGTCTTTTTATTTTAAGACCTTAATATACCAATCACTAATGTGAATTTGTAAGAAAGAACATTAATATGCAACTTTCCTCAATTAAATTATTTGACTGTGGAACCCCTTCTACCATTCTTTTTCCCCTATGGGCCATCTTAAGAGATGGACATACCTGGGGCACCTAGGTGGCTCAGTTGGTTGAACATAACTTCACCTCAGGTCATGATCTCGCCTTGGTGGGTTCGAGCTCTGCATCTGGCTCTGTGCTGACAGCTAAGAGCCTGGAGGCTGCTTTGGATTCTGTGTCTCCCTCTCTCTCTCCCTCCCCTGCTTATGCTCTCTCTCTGTCTCTCAAAAAATAAAATTTTAAAAATATTTTTTAAAAAGGGGTGGACATACGTTTTTTTCTTGGACACAATTTTTGGGGAAAATGCTGTATCCACGTCTGTTCAATTTAGCAACCCACTGCATAAAAGCTGAGGAATACAGTCAGGTGGTTGAATGTTTACAAATCCGTCTCATTGCAGTGTTAGAGATGTCTAGATTTCTATGACTGCCTTTTCATATATGTTAATTACATATCAAGTCATAGGAGTATATTTGTAAAAACATTAAGGACAAGCTCAATCCTTTGCTTAGTGATTTGTAATTCTTTCATATTGTTTTGATTTCTGTTATTTAATATAACCTGTTGAGTTTGAAGAAGAAAAAAGAATTTGTTTGGCCTTGATCATTTCTCACATGATCAAGGATCATAGGATTGGCTCTATGAACAAGGAAGTATGACAGTATTGTAAATTGTAGGAAGTGATACCATTACAGAAGTGATCACAGCTTCTTGAGCACCTGCATGAAACAGGTTATATTTTAAGACCCTTCTTCAAGGTATTAATTCATTTAACACCAACAAAGACCCTAAAAAGTAGATACTATTATTTTCTCCTTTTCCAAACTAAGTAATACAGAAAAGTTAAGTAATTTGTCCAAAGTCACCCAACTAATAAATTGGTGTGGCAGAATTTGAGCTCTCCAGAGTTTGTGCATCTAACCATCACATTAAACTACCTTGCATGCATTAGCAATAGAAATGCAGTCTTTTGGGAATTTCTATTCTTGCTACTTAAAAATGGATATAATAACTCAAGTATGTAAGTCTTTTGCATAACTGCAGATTGAAAGGAATACATTTGTTTTCACCTTGGAAAAGAAAAAAACAAAAAACACTCAAGTTTACATTATTTTTCTCCTTATATTTAAATCAACTCCTTTGACATTCAGCCCTGGTTCAACTAATGAAAAAATCGCACAGGAGGTACTAGCAGGAGGCACCAGTTTGATTCTATAATAGATTTCATAGAAATGAAAACATTTTAAGCAAAAGACATGTTGCTAGTTTTCCTCTCTTTGTTCAGCCTTATAGATACATCCTAGAGGAAAGTTTTCACTGAGCACATTAATATGTGGCTTAAAAATCACAGATCTACAAACTAAAAATGGAAAACAAATCTCAGATAAAAAGTGACAGTTAACCTGAAAATTATTGGCTTCTAAGATGTATCTTTTAATCATTTCTGAGGAGTGAACTTGAAATGAGGAACATTTATTAGTGAATTATATTTAGCTTTGAACTGATCCCTAATGGCTTTCAGAACAGTCCTGGTTTAACCTTGGGATATATTTCATTATTGCGTCTATGGACAGAGCTCTTTCACAGTGCAGACTGAAACTACAATTTTAAAAGAGATGTGCTCTATTTAATTAGACCAATCTCCTATATATTTTTAATTTCAAATTTTGATGAGTCTTTATGAAGTCTTAGCAATGAGAATAACACTTAGGGTAACTAATCCATGTTTAATAACACCCCAAACTTACAAGGGCTTTTCCAAATAGATGCAAAAACATTATCTAATATTCTTCTTCTTGACAATATCCTTGAAATCCAGGCAAGTGACTGGTCTTATTCTCCATATTTTATAGGAAGAAGATCTGAGTCAGAACAAAATGAAATGACTTATTTAAGGTCAGACTGATGTTTATGTTGATATCCTATATAGCAGAGTTTTTTCCTTTAAACTCTATTTCTTCAAGTGACAAATGAAGAGATAAATGTGAAAGTATTTTGTGTAGTTCTTTGCTCATAATTTAACAATGATTTATTTATGTGTCCACCTACTTGTTTGCTTACGCTCCTCTGCCTTCGATAAAGAAATTGAGGATGTTATTGCAACAATAGTTCTTCTTCTACAGTCATTTAATGAGGTTATAAAAATACTAAGTGCTGTCATTTCTCTAAAGGAAATCATTTGCATTGCATTGTTTACTTCAACCATGATGACAAACCCTGACGCCTGTTTCTCAGGTCTAAAAAATAGCTATAATTGATCGAAAGAAAATGTCTTTGACAACTTTCTTTGTTTTAGAGTGTATTTAATAATCTGGTATAACTGTTAGTCACCCTCATAAAGGAAACAAAAACTACTCCAGGTATTTTAAACAGGAAGTTATCCAATACAGGAATTGGGTATTTATAAAATTACTGGAGGGGATAGAAGAATAAATTACAGGCTGGGCCTCCAGAAATTACCTTCAGAACAACACAACACTTACCTACCAGGGGATCTCTGATCCCACCACTATAGCTATTGAGTCAGAGAGCACACTGCAGAAGAATGATTTAGAGACCAACAAACTATAATCAGAAACCCATTGAAGCTTCTGCTGCTGCTTCACAGCTGCCTCTGGAAACCAGGAAGCATCTGAGAAGTCCACTGGAATGTTCTTGCAGGGTAATATGTTGTCCTCAAGACCCTGTTTGCCAGAAATACACGTTCAAAGGGATCAAGAAGACACCCTTTGTCTTATTTTCATCTTCCAAGTTTTGTGTGCTCATTTATTTAGCAAACCCCATTCTCAGGCCAAACTCTGGCTGTATTGAAGCCTGGGAAACTTTTAAACATTTCAGCGTATGCAGTACAGAGAAGCACAGCAAAAGGAGGATGGAATGAGATTGAATCAGATACTATACAATGTCTAACAAATGTGAATTAAAAGTTGTAGCTATGATTAGCTTTAAGTTACTTTCCACCAATTCTAAGGCACCACTGGTTGCATGATATACCATTATTTCATATAGTTATAAAAAAGAAAAAATAGGGGCGCCTGGGTGGCTCAGTTGGTTGTGCCCAACTTCAGCTCAGGCCACGATCTCACGGTTTGTGGGTTCAGACCCCGCGTCGGGCTCTGTGCTGACAGCTCAGAGGCTGGAGCCTGCTTCAGATTCTGTCTCCTTCTCTCTTGCCCCCCTCCCCACCTCTCTCTCTCTCTCTCTCTCTCTCTCTCTCTCAAAAATAAATAAACGTTAAAAAAACTAAAAAAATACTGTCCATTAGATCATGAAATGGTACAAGAGGCTTGCAGTTGTAAAATGCGGCCAATTTTAGAGATATTATCTGGTAAAAAGATGTGCAGGTTAGAATCAATGAAATCAATGAAATACAGTATACATGTCATGATAGATTGTAATGGTATGACCTTTTCATGGTGATGCTTGGCTGTACAGAGAAGTTTACTGTTTCTGGAGAAATATTGAAAGATTCAAATAAATTAACATTTCCATTTTAAGTGACAAACTAATGTGTAAAGAGAAAAAAACTGAAACACCTGAGTGGCCCAGTGAATTGAGCGTCTGACTGTTGATTTCAGCTTAGGTCATGATCTTGCAGTTCGTGAGATGAAGCCCCGGGTTGGGCTCTGTGCTGACAGCCTGGAACCTGCTTTGGATTGTCTCTCTCTCTCTCTCTCTCTCTCTCTCTCTCTCTCTGCCCCTCCCCACTCTTCTCTCAAAATAAATAAACCATAAAAGAAAACAACCAAAGGATAATAGAATGGTAAAAGACTGGAAGAGATCATTTATAACTCACCAATCCATGGATAATTTACCAAATTAAAGAAATGAAAACTATTTATGCATCTCTAGGTCAACAACAGATAAAATTATAAATTTACCTATTAAGAAGTTCTGACCTTATTGGGAAATGGAAAAAGATATTTTGTGAGTGTCATTAAAATACACTAAACCAAACCATCCAGATTGTATTCTGTCAACCTCAACCAAGTCCAATTGCTACAGAAAGGGTCATTCTTCTTCCTGGCTAGAGTGCTCCCAGGTGAGGGTAGAGAGCAGTGAAGATACAGGAATATGTACAGAACTGTAACTTCTTAGAGTGTGAGCCTACTGGAAGCCTATGAGATAATCAGGATCCTAGGCTAAGGTTGAATCCAGATGGATACAGCAGGGCCTGTACGTGGTGTAAGACCCTGAGGGTCAAGTGAAATTGCAAGGGGAGAGGCAACCAGTCAGTAGTGCTAAGGAAACAGAAGGTAAATGGCCTAAGATTGGAGCCTGAGATAGATATTTGTTGAGTACCCACTATGTGCCAGGGACTATTCCAGGTACTCTTAACAGAAGGAGAAAGGGGATCAAAAGGTGCCAACTTCCAGTTATAAGTAAGTCCTAGGGATGTAATGTAAAGCATGGCGACTATAGTTAATTATACTGTGTCACATATTTGAAAGTTGCTAAAAGAGTAAATCTGAAAAATTCTCATCATAAGAAAACATTTGTAACTACTTACTGTGGTAATCATTTTGCAATATATACAAATATCAAATCATTGTGTTGTGTGTCTTAAACCAATGTTATATGTCAACTACTCCTCAATGAAATTGTTTTAAAAAGTTTTAAATAAAAGAAAAATGAAGAAGGAATCAAAGTCACATAAGATAAGTAAAGTAGTATTCAGAGACCAGAGTTCTCAGAACAAAGGGTGTTAGCTGTCCTGATGCAATTATTTCAATGAAGTCTCAATTATCCCACTTTCATCTTGAATTGTTAAATGAGCCTGCTAACCTGAGGTCAGAACTTAAAGAGCTGTCCCCTGAGCTGTTCAGAGGTCTAGGTACATTCAACCATCACCAGCAGCATTCACAGTAACAACCTGCTCCTGCGTACCAGCATCAAAATGTCTGAAAAATAGAAGTTGGCTTGTGATATTTATGGTGCATAATATATTTTTCTGTCAGATCAAAGACTGCAGATGTCATTTGCCAACATCTCGCTTATTTGATTTATGGAATAATTAATTGTATGCAAGATAAGCCGTGCACTACAAAATGGCAGCTATAATTAATCGACCCTAGCAGCAGAGATCTTTACGTAATTGTGAATGCAAGTTCATAGACCACAAAACCAGTGTCTCCCAAATTGCCTTACTCTTTCTTAATAAAGAGGTGTGGGTCAAGGGCTGTAACCCTTTATAACATTTGGTGCTTTGTAATTTACAAAATGATTGCTAACGTGTGCTATTTTGTGGGGTCATTACAACACCCCTACGATGAACACAGATAAGCATTGTTACTTGTGCTGAGGGCTGAGAAACCAAACCCTGAGAAGTGAAGTGACTTGTCCATTGCCACACACTAAGTGAGAGAAACCCAAGCACAGCGACTCTCAAGTCACTGTGGGTAATGCCACATGTTGTGGGATGTTAGGAAAAGCACTGGCTTCAAAGTAGGTGGATTTGGATCCTGCTTCTGCCATGCATGGCCTACACAAACAAATCTCTCAATCTCCAGGGGAATGTTTCTTCAAATATAAAAGGGACAGAATAATTTCCATTGTAAGCTTCTGGTGGAGGATTAAATGAAATGAAATAAAGCATGAGACAGTTCCTCTCTCTTGGTGCTTGGAACACAGGAGGTACCTCCACCTTTAGCTTCTGGCTGCTTCACATACTCCAGTCTCTGTGCCCCACCCGACCCTTCATTCTTTTCTATTCCCCCAGTTGCCTGACTTAGCCAGGTGTTCAGTTCATCAAAGGCTCCCCATAATTCTGCCATGTCAAGGGAAGATCAGACAGCCTTAAAGGATCCTTTTCAATACTTCAGTAAAACCTTTCTGAAATAGATCCACTCCAAAGGAGATTGTGCTTCAAATAAAACAATATTTGAGCCAGGTTCACACTTTTTTTTAAGATAACAAATGTACCAGTCTAGACAAAGCCACTTGCATGGGGCACAGAATTTTGACCAGTGTCAGTACAGTAGCTATAGACACTTTCATGTCTGCCTTCAAGGAGCCTAGTGCCTAAAGGGAAGGGCTTGCCAAGAGAGAGGACATACATAATAACAAATGTGAGTCCTTAGTTATCTTTTTCATAATGGAATGTGAAAACGTATCTTCCTTCACCCGTCAACCATAACTCACTGCTAAGAATTACAGTTTTATTTCCTTTACAAATGAGGCAACTGTTCTAATTATAATAATACCCCGTGTTCAAAATACCAACAGTGCTTTTCTTATTAATTTGGTGGTAGACTTGCCCAATCAAAGAGCAACAATTCTTTCCCCAATTTGCATCAGTTCTGACTGCAAATTGTAGGACTTTTGTTAAAAAATAAAATCTCTGTTCTGACTGTATCCATATCACCTGGATGGATTATTTCTGACCAAAATCTTGCTGAAGTGTGTGTGTGTGTGTGTGTGTGTGTGTGTGTGTGTGTATCATGTGCATATGTATCCTGGAGAATGGGAAAGATGGTGAACGCATTGAGGAATTTACTGTAGAAACCTAACATGGAGTGCAGCTCATGAAATGGGTCAAATAGCCCCTGATTTATTGCTCTCTCTGAGTACATTTTCATCACCATCAATAATACTTCTTGGAGCACAGTCTCCAAGTATGTGATTTCCTCACCAGTCTGTGGACTGTGACTGCAAACTCAGCTACAGAACAACTTTCCAAAACATTTTTAAGGTACCTCCAGATCACATACTGAAGAGGTTAGTCTGTTTTGCATCAGAGACCCACAAGCACCAATTTTCCTGATCACCCCTCCATGAAGCATGGTCTGTGCTGATCGATTTAATTGAAAGTAACAACTGAAATTAACTGATCAGAATGGTTCTTCTAAGGAGCTCAGCAATATCTGTCATATAAGAGAAAATGAGAAAAATCACCTAAACAGTGAGTTGTTTATGATCTTGTACCCTGTATAAACATGTTGAATATATTCTCCCTGGATGGTTTTGTTTACACACACACACACACATGCACGTGCACGCACACACACACACACACACACACACACACACACAGACACTGATTTCTTTTAATTTGGCAGAAAAGGGGTAGTTCAAAAGAGAAATGGCAGGGAGGGGGGTGTTGTGTAAAATATGTGAGTTACTTTTAGGAAATCAGAATGGATCTTATTTCAACAAACACATAATCAACACCTCCGTGGTAAATGGTCCTGTATGAGGGAATGTTGATAGAAAGATAAAAAAGATACGGCAAATAGCCCTCTCAGTGATCACTGTCTAGCTGGGGAGACATGAAGTGTGCCATGACAGTGTGGTGGGGTGAGAGCTGAGGGAGGAACCACAGAGGCTATGGATACATGTTGTGGGGGAGGCAAGGAGCCATCTCTGAAGAGGTGATGGATAGACTGGATGGTTGAGTGGGAAAAGCCCGGAGCAAGGGGAGAAGGGAACATTTGGGAGAGGACACAAACTCTGAAGGGAGCACCACAGATTAAGGGCAGAGCACAACAATGCACTGATGCCAGGGCAGCGAAAGGGAAAATGGTAAGAGCTAAGTTAGGGTCAGATCTTCACCGGCTTCATATGGCCAGCTAAGGAGAAAGTTCAGAATGATTTCAACAGATTATATGATTCAATTTACTTTCAGAGGCATCCGCGGCAGCAGGGTGGAGGGTGGATCGAGGAGGGCGAGGGGGGAAGGCAGGGATGCATCAGAGGCTGTGGTAGTCACTGTCACCGTTCAAGTGCTTGAATCAAGGCAGTCAGAGGAACACCGGTGAGGAGGAGGGAATATAGTATAAAAGTCTATTCAGCTAATGTACTGGTGATTTAAAAAGTGAAATCACTTTATAAATTCAGTCGTGGTATAGGGAGAATGCTTCATTCTCTCCTGGTCTCATTTGGCAGCCTAAAAGGTGGTGTATGCATGAGGAACTTTTAGTTTTTATGGTGATTCAGTACTCTGTTTTTATCACAATGAAATCAATAACCAAAAGCTGGAAAGGAGAGTCTTTGGCTTACTCGGGATAACATAAAGGAGCCCCCTTGGCTCTTTCATTATTAATACAGAAGATAGTAGTTAACATTTACACATCAAAAATACCTAATGTTTACTAGGACTATCATTAAAAGTAGCAAAACTGTCCATGGCAATGTTGGTTGTCAAGGGGAAGCTTCCAGATGAGCCATGCCACTCAACCCATGGAGTGTTTCTGAATCAAACACAGGCAGTTACAGGGGGTGTAGTTACAGAGGAGCAGCCTGGAAATGGAAGAACAAAATAATCTCTCCAACATAAAACACTTATTTGCTATTTTGTGCCTAAAAGTTGCTCCTTGGATCCAACTCAAAAATGTGTCACAAAAGACAGATTGTTTTTCCGGCTTACTCTTTTTTTCTCCAGATGTCACTAAATGTTCAAATGTTCATAGTGTTGGTGTGTACAGAACAGAAGCTGTTCAGGAGTGTGCTCTCTCTCTCTCTCTCTCTCTCTCTCAGTATTCCCAGATTACTTTTTGTTTCATATTCCACCAGGTATAGCTGGAACACATTTTTTTTTGTTCTTAAATATATAATCATATATATTTTTTATTTCCTCTGCACAAAATTGTGTAGCATATTAAGTAGATTATAACTTGTTTGCTACGCAGAAATGTTAATGATTTTTTTCTCCCTTACTAAAGACTATTTGCATCTAAATGATGTTAGATTTTTTTTTGCCCACCTCAGAATGATCAAAGTGAATTTAGTCCTGCTTATCTTTCATGTTGAACAGAAGTCCTACCTATACCCATGTGGTTATGTGAATACGTATATGGGTGTGGGGAGGCGATGGCTAGTACAAGGGAAAGATCTAAAAAGTTTAGAGATAAAAATTATAGGGATTAAAGCTCTCTAAATATTAGGTAGCTAATTGTTATGCCTCCCCATCAGGCCTCCTTTTTGATACTGCGGACGCAAGAAAATGTACACCATTATTCTCATCCCTAATCCTTCACTGCATTTTCACAAAATGTTTCTCAAATACCTGTTATACATCTACTGAGTTCAGTTCATGGTGCTAGAGGAATCAGCCAGGAAGACAGTGTTGGATGATTATAGATATTTATAAAGCAAACCAGACTGAGGGATCTGGGGAAATACAGACAGTTGAATGAAGAGATTGGAAAAAATGCAGGAATTATGTTCATTTGTAGGAATTGGGGAATGTTTCACAAAAGAGATTTCGAACCTGGAGGCTGGGTAAGTGTTCTTAGTGGGAATACAGACAGTTCATAAGGAGGAAGTAGCAAAGACAAAGCCAAGGTGAGAGCAAAGGGTGTGCTAGAGGGAGAGTGCAACCACATAGGCACATTTGGCTGAGCATGATGTAATAGAAATGAGCAGGAGAAGAGTTGGGTAGGAAAAGTTGGGCCAGGGTGTGAGGTCCCTGTGAACACCCAAGGCAGATGGACATATTTGAGTTAGAAAGAGAGAGCCAATGCGAAGTTTTGAGTAGGAAAATGACTACCACAACCATATTTAAGAAAAATTTATCTGGCACTTATATATTTTAAAGAGATGGGGAGGAAAGACATGATAAATTAGGAAGCAGGGAAATTAGAACATTATCTCATTAAGAAAGGAGACATTGCGTAGGGCCTGAAGAGAAATAGTGAGATTAGAAAAAAGAAACTAAATGCATACTCATTCTTTATCATGGTGAGTGCATCATTTTCTTGTGGTTGGCAAAGTACTTCTCTATGTGTAGAAATAAGATGGTTCCCATGAGTGATGGTTCATCGTGGAATATTTCAGAGGTAGATCAATTTGTTGATGTTGATACATTTCCTGCAAGGGCCCGCTTACTCATTAGTGCTCATGTATTTACTACATATATATGTACACACATTTACACATAAATATATATACACACTATATATAAATGTATACACACACACACACACACACACAGTAAGTCTTTCTTTTTTAGGAAACAGAATGAGGTGGGAGGATATTATGGAATGTGGAGAGATAGAACATTAATGAAAACTAAGCATTCAAAAGGATTGACCTTTAATTAGATTCTACAGATCTATTGAGACAAAATCCCAGGGTTTTGATGTCAAAGAGTTATCCAGGGGTCACATGTTAAAAAGGCATACGGACAGGCAAAGAAAATAGGAACTATGTGCTAGAAACCATGTAGGATAATTATTCAATCAACATTTAACAAATCTATATCCATCACTGTGCTAGATGCTAGAATAAAACAAGGATGGCCATCCAGACCCTTACATAGATCATCGTCGAGCATGATACTTGGTAAATATGGAGGGAAATAGGGAGAACAGGGTGTGAAAGCATGGATTGGAAGCATGTTGTGCTAGAATCATCAAAAAGGTAGGAAACACTGGCTTGCAAGTATTTACCTGTTAAGAGAAGAAGATTCTTTCACAGGCACTTTTATTCACCCAACTTTTGGATGGAGAGGTTTCATTTGGATGGAGAGGTTTCCTGAAGAAGGCCATCATCTGACAGAACGTGGGAGCTATTGTCAAGCAGACTTGATAGGACGTGCCTGGGGAGGAAGATGACAGGAAGCCTTGAGCTTGGGCGAGCGAAGGGGTGAGGATGATGTCAGTGCCTCTCCTCTCCCTCCGCCTACCCTGAAAGAACACTGCCCCCCTTCAGTGGACTCGCTTTCCCATGTGTGTACCCTATCCCACGTACACATTTGATAGTTGGTGGGAAGAAAGGGGGAAAAGGAGTAGTTTTAGGTCAAGTTTCCATACTTTCAGAATCCAGGTTGAATACAGCCATTAGGAAAAATGAAGTACCGACTTCTCTTTTCTTAAATATTCCCTTGCTTCTTGACTCTAAGTCCCTCCCCTTCACCTCCAACCCTGTCCTTTCTCACAGTGAGTCCTGGACACTGGTCATGTTTCTGTAATCGCAAGTCTCCTATAATCGCAAATGAGGATCTCATTTTTTTTCAGGGATAATTCAGGGATAATTATGCAAGGATAATTCAGCCCAAGAAAAATAGGTTTCATTTCCTTTTTTTTTTTTCCTGCTTCATAGTACCATATGAAGTATAGTACTCTCTACAGCAGAGGTTCTCAACTTTGGCCGCACATTGGAATCACATGGGGAGCTTTAAAAATACTGGTGCCTGAGTTTCACCCCTAAAGATCCTTTGGTACGGCTTATACATTGGGAGTTTTACAAGGTCCCCAAATTATTCTAATGTGCGGCCAGGATTAAGAAGCACTGATCAACAACAACACCTAATTACCTCCCAATTCCCCAAACTGGCATTTATTTTTATGACTTTCCTGGTATCAAATGTCTTTGCTTATTTACTTCCCGAAACAAAACAAAACCAAACCTGCACAGTTGTCAAAAACTAGGTCAAATGCCCCTTCCTCTGGTAAGTCCTCTTTTCTTCCCCATTACCAGTCTGAACTTAATTGTTCCTTCCCCTCACTGCCTCCAAATGACTCGTATCCATCCTAACACACAGGACACTTGGCTTCAGACTTCAGATACTTGTGGACGCGGCTTTTTCCCCAATAAATTTCAAGCTATTTAAGATAGGGATTGGGCTTATTCATTTTCATGTCGTGAGCATTCAATAAATATTTTGAAATCAAATTAAAATGGCCAAAAGTAAATAATACAAATAAATCCATACTTTGCCTGTATATGGTATGGGTGATGACTTGTGCCTTCTATTAAAAACACGTTCTTTGGAAAGTCCATAATACCATTTCTTATAAAGCATGAGATATGATTTACTATTCCTGGCAATAGCTGCTGCTTCACAATGATAACTTCGAAGTCAGTGATAACATAATTCAGCAGACATGGTGATTCTCAATCTACACGTGACACCATATGGGCTTCAATATAGAATTACTTCCTGCTCATACAAATACACTCCAGGTTTTGTTTTGTAAATCTTAACTTAGATTAAATGAGCATTGGCCAAAGCATCTAAGTCCTCCCAGGATAATGGCTACAGACTGAGGGAAAGATAGGAGGGGGTAGAGGAGGTAGTGAGGGAGAGAGGGAGGGTGTTGTGAATATAACAGATGCATAAAACCCACTCCTGGAAGAGACAATTTATGCATGACCAACACATCGTCCCTGCGTTCCAAGTGTCCCTGTCTTTCCTCTCTGCTCCCATTTAAAACCTGGATTTAATTATATCTTAGTGTATTGACTGCCTCCACTATCAAAGGGGACCAACTTGAAAGCACATATCATGTTTTACTCATTTTTTCCTACATAGCACTTGCCTATCACAGTTCCTGTCACACAACAGGAGTCAAAAAACTATTTCGAGCCAGCAGTTGAACAAAAGGAATAACTTTGAATTGAGAAAGTAGGTATTCGTGTGAATAGTTCTGTCTCAAAAATATTCCGGTTTGTTGCCTGCAGAAAGCAAGCACCAATTCCTGAGAGACCCACAGGTACAGCAATTTAAATAGGTACCTGATTAGATATGAACACCAAGGAGAAAAGTAATTGAATACACAAATGATAAGTCAAGCAAATATTACCTGGTTAAGTGATATCACTTGAAAATGTGCAAAATTCAAGTTATAAATTTCATTTGCCTGCTCAAAAATCTTAAGAATTTACAGTTAACTTCTAGGTCCAGAACCATGATGAGGCAAGTGAGGCTCCCACTTCAGGTGAGAAATTTAAGGGAGTCAAAAATCCTTGATGATCAAGATAATAATATTTAATATAATATTTTCAAATATAAAAAACAGTGCAAAAATCCATTATGAATAATTATAAGAACACAATCCACATGGGATTTGTAAAACATATTAGCATTATTATATCATTAGCACTTTCATAACAAACTATTATATGAGTGTTACTACATAATGCTGTTAATAAAGGGCCCAGTATGATAATGACAGCCAGTAGGCTTTGGGGGTTTTTTTAGAATGAATTTTGCTTTTTGCTTTTTGGGTTTTTTTTAATTTTAAAGAGTGAGAGAGAGCTCCATTGGGGGAGAGGGACAGAAGGAGAGAGAGAGAGAATCTTAAGCAGGCTCTACTCTTAGTGTGGAGCCCAACACAGGGCTCAGTCTCATGGCCCTGGGATCATGACGTGAGCTGAGATCAAGCGTCTGACGCTCAACGACTGAGCCACCCAGGCGCCCCCAGCCCGCAGGTTTTGGTGCACATCGTTTTGAAACCGTAACCAGCTAGGCACAAACATGGCCTGCTTTATAAAACGAAATATTTTAACACCAAAGCCTGTTGTGGGTGATTTTCTCTAAGAAGCAGCAAACAATTTTTCATGTTCGGGTTTTAATTAGTGGACACAGTATCTCATGTATTAGAAAAGAAGTTGATACTGCCCCTACTCTAATGCTGTAGCAAGTATTTATATATCGAAAGACTTATCCTTTCATTTCACCACTCGCGGTATCATTTCTTCAGTGCTCAGCACTGAGGCTAACACACTGGCCAGTGAGGGGCAGACACCCTTGGCAGCAAACACCAGTAGCAGAATACTGAGAAAGATACAAGAGAAGGCAGTGAGGTTACCATGGAGACAGGAACGCCTTCTCCCTAGGGAAAAGATACAGAGACAAACAAACAAACAAAAAAATCAGGTCAGCATAATACATCTAGTTAGTTAACATTACTTTTCAAAACTGCGTTTCCCCCCATCAGGTAGTGGCAATATGTATTAAATGGCTTAAAATTTGGAGTAATTTTGATGATTCTTGTTTCAAGGAAATTATTTCAAAGAAATCTTAGTGAGTGTGTGTTAAGTTTTCTCCGTGTAAAAGTTCATCATAGGGGCGCCTGAGTGGCTCAGTCGGTTGAGCGTCGGACTTGGGCTCAGGTCATGATCTCACAGTTGGTGGGTTTGGGTCCCGCATCAGGCTCTGTGCTGACCGCTTACTCAGAGCTGGAGCCTGCTTCGGATTCTGTGTCTCCTTCGCTCTCTGCCCTTCCCCCACTCACGCTTTGTCTCCCTGTTTCTCAAATATAAATAAATGTAAAAAAAATTTTTTTTAATTCATCATAGTACCTTCTATAATATGATAAAAATAAACGAATAAACGGAACAGCCACTGGTATGACATTGTTGAGTTACACACATTGTAAATGGAATATTCGTAGTGACTAAAAATATGTTGGTAGGAAATCAGTAATGACACAGAATGCTCTACACACCTGCTACTTTTCACATTGTGCCACGTACACTGCATGAGAACATGCAGATTCTCAGGCCCTAGCCCAGACTTGCTGAAGCAGAATCTAGATTTAAACAAAGTCCTCAGGTGATTCCTATATGCATAAAATCTTGAAAAGCACCTGTATATTCCATATTTTTAAGCAAAATAAAAATATATACATAAAAATTCCCCTTTTCACTCCCCAAACTTTGACTTGATGATTGGAAAAAAGAGTGAATATATATGCATCAAAATGTACACAGTGATTATCTCTGGGGACTCTGCTTTTTACTTTCTCTTTTAAAAACGGTTTCCAGGGCCACCTGGGTGGCTCAGTCAGTTAAGCCTCTGACTACAGCTCAGGTCATGATCTCACTGTGGTTTTGAGCCCCACGTCCAGGTCTGTGCTCCAGGCTCAGAGCCTGGAGCCTGCTTTGGATTCTGTGTCTCTTTCTCTGCCCCTCCCCCACTGGTGCTCTGCCTCTCTTTATCTCAGAAATAAACATTTAAAAAATTTTTCAGTTAAAAAAATAATAAAATATTTTCTAAATATTCAATTACAAATATATATTACTTTTGTTATTAGAAAAAAGTAATTTTTATAAATGTACTTTCTCTGTTGTTCTTTTAAAGTGATCATGGTGAATGAATTTTTTGGGTAAGATAAAAGTTTGGGTCAATTACACATTGAGGTTGGCAAAATTGAAAGTATAATTTCACATCAGTAAATTCTAGGACCATATATCTAGTACTTGTGATTTTAAGTATTTCTTTCCACTGTTTCTTTGTTTCCCAAAGAATGTTTGCCTGTGTATATTCATGTTGCTTGCGTTTCTGCCTGTTAAAGTGGTGACTACAGTTGTAAGACATCTCCTCCATCACCAGGTTATGTAATCCCTCAGGTAGTAGTTGAACCTCAGTCTCTCCCCTGATATCATCCTAAGACTACTAAGATATGAAAAATTTCTACTTTTCCTTTTCATTTTATTCTAGACTGGAAAAGCTTCATTTCAAAAGATGAGTGTAATTAGCATACCCAGCTGTTACTAGTATGAAAACCCTTTGGGGGCTATTTTTAATCTCATCCTATTCTTAGAGAAGCATTCTGAGGTTAGGAGACACAGGAGGTACCATGTTGAAGCCAAGGCAAGAAGGAGGAAAGGTCTCCCCCTGGAGAGCTGCTCAGTTGGGGTCGATAGCTACAGAGTAGACTGAAAAGAAAGAAAACAGAGACATCAGAAGAAAACTGAAAAGGCCTACTTCCAAAGTTTGCCTATAACAGTCCCAGGTCATTTCAAGACATTTAGGGAATATAAGCAAAATCCCATTTCAACACAAACTTTTCAATTTAACATTTTGTTAATGAGTCAGCGCACATGTCCTCTGAGAAGGGACATGGTAATTGTGCTTTACTCATTTCATTCCATGGATCTTCTAGAACAAGCAATAAGACCCATC
The DNA here is from genome assembly GCF_023721935.1 of Panthera uncia. NCBI lineage: Eukaryota > Metazoa > Chordata > Mammalia > Carnivora > Felidae > Panthera > Panthera uncia. The sequence goes on from NW_026058426.1 coordinate 21,422, forward strand.
AGTGTAGCAGCCTGATTAATGCAAGCCTTGCACTATTGGGCATCTGTGCTGTTTTCTGTAGCAGGGATTTTAAGCTATAGCAATGGGAAGATAAATGAGACCAAGAAGATGCGCTTCAGAGAAGTCACAGGTGGAGGAGAGGAGAAGGATTGTTGAAAAAAATGTTAGAAGAAATGGAGAGCAAGTAACATTTATGGAAGATCTAAAGGGCAGGGTTTTGCATATATCATCTCATTTAATCTTCATAACAGATTGTACTGTACATAAGCTGGCTCAGATTCAGTGGGTTTATAACTTTCTCCAGTAGACCCACCCAATGAATGGTGGAATGACAAATCAATTTAGCCTTAGCTAGTTCCAAAGCCCATGTTCTTTTCACAATAACACATAGGCTCAAGAAGCAATTCTTTTGATTATGAGTCATTCACTGCATCCCCAAAAGTTTTAAATTTTAAAAAATTCCCCAAAGCAGGGTTTCTCTGATCCATAATTCATAGTCTATGTTTCATCAGAATATCCCAGGTGTCATGTTAAAATGCGGGTTCCTGATTCCATTCTCTTAGTAGGTCTAAGTGGAGCATAAGAATCTATTTTAAACATTTCCCAGCCACTGCTATGCACAGATCACACACAGGCATGCCTAGGAAGGACATAATCTGCATATCATTGAAAGAGGATACTTTGGCATTCCTGGAGCAAATCCTGTATTTGCCCATCAATATATCTGTTAACTCTGCCCCCTCCTCTTGGCTGCACTCCATGGGTCACTGCCTGGGGCTCTCTGAGATAGAGGAGAAGGAGAAAAACAGAGGTTGAGTCTTAAATCTTGCCATTAACTAGTGACGCTAGGTAAAGATGTAATAACCTCTCTGAAACTTCATTTACTTTGCTATAAAATGGAGAGAATATTTCCTGCCTCAACCTCCCCACATGAGGATTGTAAGGAAGTAGTAAGAGGATTTACCTAAAATTGACTCATAGACTATTACTAATTTTCCATACAGATGTTAGGAATCAGGTGAACAATTACAGGCTGTGGAAAATGAAGAGTCCTGGACTTTAAGTCAGATGTGAGTCACATCTCTGGCTCTGCCTCTCACTAGGTCTCACTTTGAACATGTAACCTCCTGGAGCCGCTTTCCATTTGTGTTAAAAGAGAATACAAACATGCATGCCCAGTAGCAGGGACAGAAGTAACGTAAACATCCATCAGCAGGGGACTAGCTAAATTAAGGATGCTTTGTCCATACTGTCAGAGAACAGCACTGGTTCCACTTCTGGTTTCTGTAGAAAAGGAATTTTTAAGCATCCCTGTGGCCTCCCTCCTGCCTTTGAGTCATTCTACCCCTGGGGAAGGAAGCATAACTTATCTGCATGGTAGATCATGGCTTGGCTTTATCCTTTTCATTTTGGGAACTGAGCTCAGCTACATAAATGGGTTCCACATACATAAGCTCGGTATGAACGAGCCTGCTTGACTAGTCACATAAATCCCAGGTTCTATCTGCAGTAAAATTTTATCTGTGGCCTCTATTTATTTCCTTCTCAAATTGTTCAGAACCTCAGGAACAGGGGAAGGGGAGTGCTATTTATTGGATCCTCTCAAAATTCCAACGTATATACTGAAAGCTATATTGTATTTTAAAAGGGGGCGCCTGGGTAACTCCGTGAGTGACCAACTCTGGATTTCGGCTCAGGTCATGATCCCAGGATCATTGGATCAAGCCCCGTGTAAGCCTCCATGCTGAGTGTGGAGCGTGCTTGAGATTCTCTCTCTCTCCTTCTGCCTCTCTCCACTGCTCACAGGCTCTCTCTTTAAAATAAAAAATAAAAACAAAAAGAGGTAAAGCCCTATGTACATACTGTCATGGAAATTATCTTGGGATATGTTAAGTAAAAACTATCAGGTCCAGTACAGGGTATTTAGTGTGTTCCCATTTGTATAAAAATAAACGATGCATTCACAAAGAAGTGTACACACATTTAATTGGAAAATTAACAGAAAACACTATAGAATAAACCACTTACTCTGGTTTCTCTTGGGGATGGAAGCTGACAGTGTGAGGTGAGATGTATATGTTCCAACAGGATTTTAACTTTTAATTACCCTTGCATTATTTTTTAAATTAAAAATATATATGGGGCGTCTGGGTGGCTCAGTCAGTTAAGTGTCTGACTCTTGATTTCAGCTCAGGTCATGATCTCATGGTTCACGGGTTCGAGCCCTGCATAGGACGCTGTGCTGACAGTGGAGAGCCTGCTTGGGATTCTCTCTCTCCCTGTTTCTGCCCCTCCCTTGCTTGTGTTCTCATTCTGTCTCACAAAATAAATACATAAACTATATTAATAACATAACTATATTAATAACTATAAACATAACATTATATAATATTATTAATATTCTATATACTATAGAATGTGTATTAATATTATAATACATATTAATATTATATATATAAAATACATATCCATCACATTGTTGTGTTGAGGAATAAACAATATTGCCTAGGTAAATGAAACCTGGATAGCAGAATCAGTAAGTTCAGCCTCTTCGTTTTTCCACCAGGAAGTCAACTCCCCACCTCCTTGCAAACTCTGTTCCTCGGAGTTGTTGTAGGTCACTTTCTTAATAGCACTGCACTCTGACTTCTCAGCCGTAGCTATGCCCAGAGTCATCAGAGGGTCTCCCTGCACCAGAAAGCAAGCTACAGGACAGCCAAGGGCCCAGAACCACCCAGCGCAGCCTCTGAACAGAGTAGAGAGCCAACATGTTTGTAACACTGAATAGCACTCAAGACTCTTAGTGCCTAAGCCAACCCTCTACTCTAATTGTCATGGAGTTGGAGGTGGGATAAACAAAGCCTTTGCATGCCTCCACTGAGCAGCAAGCACTGCTTCATGAGCAGCTGAGGCTCGCGAGCGGAACACGAACTCGGCATGTGACATTATGCGCAAAATCACCACGTGTGCTGTTCTAAACCACCATCGTCTCCTCACACGGAAATTCTAAATGGAAACATATGGCTAGCACAAAATGAACCTGACTTTTTCCCTCTGTGTGTCTGGTGATTATTTATGTATTGGAGTTTAAGAAAGTGTAAAATAAAAAATTACCAAGGAAGGGAAAATGAGCTCCTTTGAAGGTTTTTTGTTTTGGGTTTTTGTTTTTTTTTTTTTGGTTTTTTTTTTTTTTTTGGTGGTGGTGGTTGTTATTGTTGTTGTTGTTTTTACCTTGGGCATGGTTTATGAAGTTACACATTAGTGCTGTAGGCTGAGAAGCTTGGCTGAAGTCCATCTTGGGTAATGGATTCTGGTTGAAGGATCATAAGCTAGGAAGTCATGCAGAATCGGTTCGAGTCTTGATTCCATCCCCCCATGTCTGTGACACGTGCTCTCCAAGTCTTCATTTCCACTGTTCTAAGAGTAATATTTGCCTTAAGGATATAATACCTGTGAAGTTTCAGAGAGATGCCTTACATATGGTAATAGTTATTAACACAGAAATTAACTTATAAAAAATAATAGACTTGACTATGAATAATCATCTGTTCAGTTATTCATCTTGTTTCCCTCTCCCGCCCCACTGCTCTGTGATCTCTTAGAGCGCGGAAATTTCTTTTGCTCATTTTTTATGACCCTAGCACTGAGCATATTGTCTTATTTATAGCTCACTTCCCAATAAAGGAGAGAAAGAATTGGAAATAACTTCAAACTATGCTAACCGATGTCATTTCCAATCATACTCAACATGAACCCATGTATCTGTGCATTAGGTCTTTTCCTCTTCCTTTTCACATACCATACTCAATAACTAAGAAAGGGGAAAGCATCAGGCCAATTGCCCTTAACTCCTTTATGATGTACAAGAATTAGGTAGAAGCACACTCCTTGAGTTGAGAAACCAAAAAATTACCAAAAGATTATTTCTTATCACTGTATAGTTTAAATCTCCCTGCTTCAAAACTGGGGCTGCTTTTGGGGAGTCAGTTTATGTTTTAAATAACTTACTCTGGAACACAAAACCAGAAATTTGGCAAAAATAATTGCAGTATAAAATTTGGTCTTGTTAAACAGTGTTTGCAATAGAAAGCCGGTTATTTCAATTCCCCAAATATACACTAAACTTCAATGTGCCAGGCAATATTAGACACAGAAAAACCCCACCATGAGTAAGACATGCACCTATTCCAAAAATACTATGCTTGCCACCTAATAAAATGACCCTACACTTACCTTCTCTACTTTTATTTCTCCAAATGTGTAAAAGACTCAATTGTTAGGCTATTTAAAACTGCTATCGACCCCTTCTCTCTCACTAATCCACATATATAATAGAATTATCCATAATGCAAAATGTGATTTTTTAAAAATTCTTTATCAATCAATGAGTATTCATTTTGCAACTACAATTCTATGAGCCTGGCTCTGTTAAAACATAGAGGCACAGTTTATACGTGCCTGGTATTTCTACAAAACATGTAGGTGCTAACCTATATGATTTTTAAATTATGTACCGAAAAGCAAGGCAATATTTACTTTTAAACATACTAAAATACAATGTGATATCTATTTATTTAAATTAAAATGGACTTTTTATTGAGATATAATTTACATGGAGTATAAAGTTTGATAAATTTGACAAATGCATAGACCTGCAGAAATGCCACATTCCTAACAAGTTGGAGACCTATCACCCCAGAAAGTTCCTTCCGGCCAAATCTCAATCAATTCCTATCCTCACTCTCTTCAGAGGCAAAGACTGTTCTAATTTCTCTTACTCTGTATTAGATTAATCTGTTCTAGAACATCATATAAATAGAATCATATACTATGTACTCTTTTGTGTCAGTTCCTTTGCTCAATATTGTGGCTTTGAAATTTATCCATGTTTCTGCCTGTATCAGCAGTTCTTTTGCACTGTTGAATAATATTCCACTGTATGCATATATGGCAACTTATTTGTCTATTATTCGGTTGGTGGTATATGGGTCATTTCTTATTATGAGCTATTATGAATGAAGAAGTCATAAGTATCCTATGAAAATCTTTTTGTGTATATATTTTACTTCTCTTGAATAAAATCCTAAGAGGAGAATCCTTGAGTTGCAATGTAGGTATATGTTTACTTTATAAACAACTGCCAAGGAGTGGTGAACTTCTATGGGCAATGTTTAAGAATTCTGTTTACTCCCTATCCTTGGCAAAATTTGATTTGTCAATATTTTCATTTTACTCTTCCCTGAAAAAAAATGATGTTGAACACTTGTTCACATGCTTACAGGCCATTTGTACATATTTCTTTTTTGGAGTGTTGGTTCATGCTTTTTGCCCATTTTGGGCTTTGTTTTTGTTTTTGTCCATTAATTGAGCTGTTGAAATTCTTCATATATGTCTTTTGATAGCTATAGGATTGCAAATATTTTCTCATCTGTAGTTTATCTATTAATTTTCAAAAACATGCCTTTTGAGAAAAGTTTTCAGTTTTGATGAAGTGTAATTTACCAGCTTTTTCTTCTATAGGTAATGCTTTCTGTAACCATCTAAGAAATGTGTATCTACTCTAAGGTCATGAGTGTTTTCTCCTATGATTTCTTTTAGAGGCTTTATATGTTGTAGCTTTTATATTTTCATAGAGTGTGATGGTTAATTTTATGTATCAACACGACTGGACTACAGGGTACCCAGATAGCTGGTAAAACACTCTGGGGGTGTCTGTGAGGTAGTTTCTGGGACAAATTTGCATTTTAGTTGATAGCCCATGTAAAGATCACACTCAATAATGTGGGTAAGCATTATCCAATTCATTGAGGGCCTTAATAGAACAAAAAGGAAAAAGAGTGAATTTGTTCTCTCTTCTTGAGCTAGGACATCCATCTTTTCTTGCTATTGGATATCAGTGCTCCTGATTCTCAGATCTTTGGACTCAGACCAAAACTTACACTGTGGATTCCATGTCATGGGGTGTTATTAAATACAGATTCATTCTCTTTGGTATATATAGATCTATTCAGATTTTCTTTTTTTTCTTTAAGATTTATTTGGAGAGAGTGAGAGCAAGTGGGGAAATGGCAGAGAGAGAGGGAGAGAGAGGATCTTAAGCAGGCTCCATGTTCAGCACAGAGCTGGTCCTGGGCTTGATCTCACAACCCTGAGATCATGACCTAAGTCAAAATCAAGAGTCAGAGGCTTAACTGACTGAGTCACCCAGACACCCTGATCTATTCATATTTTCTAATTATTTTCATACCAGTGTTGGTAGTTTACATCTTATAGGAATTTTTCCATGTCATCTAAATTGTAGTATTATAAAAAATTATTTGTAATATTTGTTATTCTCTTAATGTCAATAGGATGGGAGACATGTCCCCTATTTAATTATGGACATTTGCAATTTGTGTTTTCTTTTTTCTTTTAAACAGTCTAGCTAGTGGTGTATCAATTTTATTGATCTTTTCCAGGAATCAGTGTTTTGTTTCATTGATTTTCCCTATTGTTTGTTGCTTACCGCTTCATTGATTTCTACTCTTTATTATTTCCTTCCTTCTACTTATTTTATATTTAATTTGCTCTTCTTTTTCTAGCTTCTCAAAGGAGAAGCTTAGAGCATTGATTATAAATCATTGCTATTTTCTAATCTAAGCATTTAAAGCTATAAATTTTCCAATAAGCACTATTTTTGTGGTACCCACAAATTTTAATATATTGTGCTTATATCCTAATTTAATTTAAAATATTTCAAATATTAATTTTGATTTCTTTCATGAGGCATTTAGATGTTTCTTCCTTTCTAAATGTTTGGAAATGTTTTTTCTATCGATTTCTAATTCAATTTCACTGTAGTGAGAAAAGATGCTTTTAAATTTATGGCTTGCTTTATGACTCAGTACATGTTTTATCTTGGTGAATGTTCTATGCTCTCTAGAAAATAATATGTATTCTACAGGAGTTGGTTGCAATTTCTTATAAATATCAGTTGTGTTAATTCAATTAATATTATTTAAATCTTCTATATCATCACTGATTATTTTTGTTTAGTTGTTCTAACAGTTACTAAAAAAAGACTATTAAAATTTTGAAGTCAAATTGTGGATTTATCTATTTTCCTTTTAATTTTTTTTAGCGTTTATTTATTTTTGAGAGAAAGAGACAGAGCGTGAGTGGGAGAGGGGCAGAGAGAGAGGGAGACACAGAATCTAAAGCAGGCTCCAGGCTCTGAGCTGTCAGCACAGAGCCCAGTGCGGGGCTCAAACTCATGAGCAGTGACATCATGACCTGAAGTCGGACGCCTAACCAACTGAGCCACCCAGGCACCCCTATTTTCCATTTAATTCTGTCCATTTTTGCCTCATATATTTTTGAATTTCTGTTACTGGGTGCATAAACATTTAAGATTGTTATGTCTTATTATACCTTCTTGGTGATTTGATCTTTTAAGTGTCTGTCTTTATTTCTGGTCATATTCTTTGTCCTGAAATGTATTTTGTCTAATATCAATATAGTCACTCCAGGTGTCTTATAGTTTTTTCATGCTATGTTACTTCACTCTTAACCTATCTATGTCTTTATACTGCATAAAGTTGAGTCATGCTCTTTTAACCAGTCTGACAAACTTTGCCATTTAGTTATAGTTTACTCCAATTACATTTAATATAAATATGAATATGGTTTTGTGTCTTTTTTCTTACTACTTGTTTTCTTAGTATTCTACCTTTTGAGTTTTCTACTTCTTTATTACTTAGTTTTCTTTCCAGCCTTCTGTTGGACACATTAAATATTATGTAGCCCCATTTATCGCTTCTAATTTAATCAGGATTTTAATAGTTTCTGTATGGGTTACAGCGTGCATCCTCAACTTAATCTATCTTGAATTTAATACCTCTTCACATATTTTATGAGAGCCTTACAACATATGACAGCCTCCATTTACTCTTTTCCATTCTTTGCAGTAGCTGTTGTCATATATTTCATCCCTGCAGATGTTATACAACCCATGTTACCTTATATTTTGGTTTTCTTGTCTGTTTTAAATAGTAACTGTCATTTAAATAAATGAAAATTAATGTATTTTTATTTTCTAGATATTTATCACTTCAAGTACTCTTTTTTTTGTATGATCTGAATTCTTTACCTTTCAGTCTGAAAAACTTTAATATTTTTTATTGGAAGATCTGCTTGTGATAAATTCTGTCAGGGTTGTTTTGGGTTTTGTTTTTTTGTTTTTTTTACCTTTAATTTCAAAAACTATTTTACTCCAAGTAGTATTCTAGATGGATGGAATTCTTTCCTTTCAATACATTAGAGATGTTGCTTCATCATCTTTCTATGCTTAACAAAGGAAGGGGTACTCCCATCTTCTGACTTGCTTCCTTTTAGATAAGAAGCTCATGTTCATTTTTACCTTCACTCTCTAAAAATAATCTGTTTTTATTTCCCATATTCACCTAAGATTTTCTCCTTATGTTTGGTTTTCATGGATTTGACTATGAATTGTGTAGGTAGATTGTTTTTTTTTTTTTTTTTCTTGGTTATGGGTCATATGTTCCTAATTCTTCACATGTCTAGCAATCTTGTTGAGATTCTGGATTTTTACTGTCTTCTTTAAAGACTTTTAAGTCTTGTGTTGCTAGCAAATTAATATACTGGTAGATTACCTTGATCGTGTTGAAACCTACACTTATACTTTATTAGGTTGGGTCTAGAGTGGTTCTTACTCTTCCTAAGGCAAGGCCCTTCTGGATCTCAGGTGACTTCCCAAGTTTCAACCTGGTTACTCGGACTCCAAGTTCTCCTAACACAGGGAAATCTTTAGAATCACACTGTTCATCTCAAACACAGTAATAACCATTCTTTCCAAGACCTCATAGAGTCAAGCCTTACATGTATACATCTTAGTATTCAGCCAAAGACTCAAAAGAACACCCAGTGCAGAATTCTGGAGCTCTTTCTCTAGAATATTCCTTTTCTTCACAGCCCTGCTCCACAAATTCTGTCTCAGCAATCCCATGTTATGGTCTCTGTTTTCCACATCTCATAAGACCACTGTTCTCTCTTTGGCCTCTATAACCTGAGGCTGTAATTTTGAAAGTATCTCCATGGAAAAATCTGGGTAAATATGGAACTTACCACATGTGTACCTCTTCTACCAGTGATCACAGTTCTGCACTATATGTTGTCCATGTATATGAAAATATTTGTTTCATATAGTTTTTTTAATGTAATAATCATTGGAGAGTAAGTATGATACATATTAGTCTATTATGGCTAGAACTGGAAGCCTGGATCTAAACTATATAGTTGTGACTAAAGGTGAGATAAGAACTTAGAGCCATAAGAGGTCTTTAAGAAACATAGTTACTAGTATTATGTTTAATAGTGACAAAATTATATGAAACATTGTCATTCCAAAAATAAGAAATCTGAGACAGAGAGATTCATTGAAGTCAGCTGGTAAATGACAAAGCCAAGATTTGAACCAAGAAAAGTTTTACTTCACAGACTATATTTTTCCTACTAACCACAACATTTAAAGTAGTCAAGCAGGTTTCTTAGAGAAATGGAGACTTGAACTGGGCTTTGAAGAATTGGTGGTCTTTGAGTTTGTGAACAGGTTAGAGGGAGCAGAATCATATCCCAGGTAAAGGGAACAGAATATGGTGGGAAGCAGATGAGAGCCAGACTAGAGAGGCAAGATTTTGTGTGGACATACTAGAGACAAAGTTGAATAACTTGTGTGAGGTCAGTTTAAAGAGGATAATATGATTTGGGCAAAAAAAAAAAGAAAGAAGGAAGAGAGGAAGGAAGAGAAGGAGGGAGGGAAAGACAAAGAAAAAAGAAATAGTACTTCTTAGCAGGGTTTTTTAGATTATAGTTTACTATAATATTTTAGTCAGAGATTTTGTTTTACATTCACTTGTAACTACATAATTATACACACTTTTTTTTGGATACACATGATTATATTATAGAATCATCCCTTTCTGTGTTTATAGCTTCATGAACACTGAAGTCCCTGCCAATCATATTTACACAGATGATTGAAGAAGTTGAAAAGAGAAGGCGAAAAGGGAAAAGGTGAATTTAACCTTTATTTTTCTCTATTCAGGTCTGGTTGGTTTTCATAGTAATGTAAAGAATGTCTCTAAGCTCCTCAAATATCAAAAAGACTAGAGTCGCTGAAATTCCCTTTCTGAGATCACAAGAGATATCTTGCCTCTCCTCATTTAGCTAAAATATTATCTACAAAGTCTTTCTTTTAGCTCATGACCTCCTCATCCACAAGGATCACCATCTATTTACAACTATTATTGAGCCATCTCTCTGCTGGAGGCAGGGTCACAAACCTGCCTTCTCAATCCTAACCTGTGAAAAGAATTCCCATTCTTCAGCAGTATAGAATTGCTTTCTTTGTATGGAAACTAACTTTAAAGATGACTATTTGTTTGGTATTGAAGATCTGAAATTTCTTACAAGATTCACAGGATGGCTGTGATCTTTCTAAGTGATATTTAAAATTTGACTGTTTTAGCACCATTCTACCCAGTGTCTTATTTTGTTAATAATACCAATATCAGCTAAGATACACTGAGCACTTTCTATGTACCAGAAACTATGATCTCTACAAGAATTATCTCATTGAATCCTCACAACATCCCTAGGAGGTGGGTTCTGTTATAATCATCCCCATTTCACAGATGAAGAAACTGAAGTTTGGAACACTTGAGTAACTTGTTCAAGAATACAGAGCAGTGAATTGCTACATTAAGAGTTGAACTCAGAAATTCAAACATTTGAAGAAGATAAAATCCAATCCCTAAGCATACATAAAGGCAGTAAAAGTAATTTCTGTAAGAACTTCACATATATCAAAGATGTTTAGAATTGGACATACATAAATTCAAATTACAGATCTCCTATTTTCTAGGTGGGGGACTTTGGGAAAATGACTTATTCTTTGCTATCCAATTATCTCTACAATTTCATAAGATTAATACCTCTTCGTGAGTTCATGATGATTAAATAAGATAGTACCTGTAAAGCACTTGGTACATAAGGGGGAAATAATAATAGTAGCTACCATTATTATTCTAATGTGCTCCCCATCTTGAGTCAAATTTAAGATTCATATTTCCCTAATCTGCTGCTCCACCAGCTTCTAGCTCCATGCCCCTGGGTGTGTTACATTTTCTAGGCCTCAGTTTTCTCATGTGAAAAAGGGAGGATAATAATAATTCCCTACTCATGAAGTTGTAAGAAGTAGGTGAGCTATACAGCAGTCCTTGACACCCCATAAATGTTCAGTGTGTTATCTGTTATGATGATTATGACGATGGCTGGACAAGATGGTATAATGGGTGTGTTTAAAGTTCAATATATTTGAGGGCCAACGTGCATGAGAACATCACTTAGAAGAAATCCATAATGTTGAAGAGATCTGTTACTTAGGTTTATGTCCTGGCCCTGCCCCCATCAGACTCCTATCTGTATTCCACATGGAGCAGCAAAGTCCCACAGAAGAGCTGTTCCCTGTCAAGGCCACTATGGATCCCACACTTAGAGAAAATGATCCAATGGGAAAAGAGCCATTCTTCTCCCTACACTTTGTCATTGAATAGCAAAGACCTTGAGGACAGCACTGGCTCAATGCCTCTACAATGCAACTTGGTAGAAAAGTGGAGTCACCCACAGTGCCCAGGAGAACAGCAGCAGACAAGGATGGTGAAAGAGACTATAGTCCTTGGAGAATCATTAACAGCAAAGTAGCAGCAGGATATAGCAAGGGCAAGTTTGTAGGTGAGCGCATCTAGGGACTTGCAGAAATAAGTGAGGAAGACTTTTCAGAGAACTCTATTATACAGGTGAAGGCAATGAGCCAGAGTAATTTGAATAATGACTAATAAGGTGACCTCATTTATATCCATAGGCTGGTGAGGTCTGGAGAAATTCAGGTTACATTATAATAAAAACAAGTAATTATTATTATTATTGTGGTGTAATTGCATTTGAAGCACAGATTTTGCTCATAGCTGCTTGCTTGACACTTTGAATTGCACCAATTTTCTAGTGGCACAGACCCAATTTTCTAGTGGTTTGAGTTTTGACTTTCTCTTGACATTGCTTAGTGGGTCAACATGAGTAAGCTTTTAAGAAATTGTGTATTTGTTCCTTAAGTACATTTCCCTTTTTAAAATGCTGACGTGTTTTTCCATATGTCTAATTAAAGTTTGCATAAGCGTTCATGTTTGTGCTTTCCCTTGTATCCTATGAGAATAGTTATTTTTTAAATGGACTTAATTAACATAGAAACAATTAGAAATAGGAGACCCTGCATTAGTAAATTATTCATTATTAATTAAAACCTTAAAAACACTCCTCTTGAGAGTGTTAATTCAAGGGGCTACCATCTCCAATATATGTGTGACAGCCTTATCCAGTCTCATTCATACCACAAACTCATCAGAGAGATTTAGGAATACAGTAAGCTTCGTTTTTTTATATGTATTTTTTGTTCTGTTTAGTTTGTTGATGTTTAAGAAACATCAACATTCCAGTGGATGTTTAAAACCAAAGCTATAATCACCCTATATTAAGTATCATAAACATAACAACTAGGGACAAGAGGTTAGTTTTCACCAAAAAGCCAATTTATAAATCTGCTACTCCTGAAGTAGAAATATTTTGCTTTAATTTCTCCATAAATCTCTTCCCCCCCGCAAAAGGTAAATAATGTGTGAACCGATAGTGAAGCTGCTCAAGGAAACAAAGCATATGTTTTCAGTAGAAAGTAACACAATACGTGTGTATTTTAGAATTTGACCTCAAAAAAAATGTTTATTTAGCAAACTGTCTAAAGATTTCAGCTGCTTCATATAGGAAAAGGTCTGTTTACTGTGAACCTGATCTTTCATCCTATCCTGCACTATAGGCATTGATGAGAATGTTGTCAGTTGCCTGGATAGTTAAAAATGGACTTCCCCAAATATTTCTTGTGATAAGTAATCTTCCCAATACTTACATATGGAAAGTATGCTAACAACAGTGTCTAAACAAAAAATAACTGCTATTTCTGACTCAGATTCACCCTTAAGGAGCAGAAATCCTTTGAAGAAAGAATAATTTTCCAATACATCAACAAGTATTTTGAAGCCAAGTCAATACCATTATTACTTAATAATAACTACCAAGTCTTTAAAGCCACTATCTTTATGTAGATTATATTACTTGTCCAATCATGATTACATGGGGAGGATTTGTATCCCAATTTTACAGAGATAAAAAATGAGTCTTGCAGAAGTTAATTTACCTAAGATCACACAATCAAGTTTAAGAGACACAAGACTTACCCATGGAACTTGTACCCACAAGCTTGCTCTTATCCACCATATTATGTGCAAGGCATTGTGATCAAAGCTAAGAGAAAGACAAAAAATCTCTAAGCCTGAGTTCCTGCCTCAAGTTGTTTATGTCATTTCTAGTAGAAGGAGATAACAATCTAAGACAGAACCATACCAGGTGTATTGAGCTTGTCCCAAGGCTCCCTCACCCATTCCAAAGCCAGGTGCTTGGACACTTGGGGAAAGGAAACATGGAGGCACTCAACTGCCTCACCCTCATAATAGGCCATACTGAAAAGTTAAATTTGCCGGGACCGTGATCACAGTTTTACATACCTAGAAACTGCCTAATACTGAGTCTTGACTATGCAGGAGAATATTGTGAGGTTTTGGAGGAAAGTGGAAGAGACCTTTGCCACAGAGGAGGTCAACTGGCAGCAGGGAATTAGCTTAACACGAGAAAGAGAGCTGAATGAGTCCACTTTACAACTCAAATTCCTACAGTCCTAGTAGTGTCAGTGTGGCTATATGACCTGGTTAGAGGAAAGCTAGCAATTAAAATCTTTATTTTCTATTTGATGTTAGTGACACTTGACTTTGACAAAACCATTTTCATAAAGCAGAAACCAGCTTGTTCCATGAGTCTTCCTATCTATATGCTCTTTTTTCAAGGTGAGTAATAGATTATTTCTCTAGCTTGTGAAGAAAATTTTTCTCAGTTTATTTTCACTACCCTTGTATAGAAGTGACCTGAATTAAAATTACCTAGTCTATTACTGATTTTTCCCTCTAAAATTACAGTTGTGCTATAATGTGCAAATTTTCATTGCTTTTCAACATGAAATTAAAATTACATGGTCATAAAAAGAAGAACTTCGATTTACAATTTTTGAAAAGAAGTCTTGGACTTCAAAGTATGATTACCTAGAGCTCATTAAAATGCAGGATTATTAACCCACGAGCTGAAGTTTCTAGTAATAGTGGATCTTTTATAAGAGTAATTATAAGAGTCATAAATATTAAGCATGAAAGTAACACTCTGCATTTAAAGGGAAAGTGTGTGCTCCCATCTTTGCCAAACTTAATGTGAAAAAGAAGACAATGAAGAAGACACCAAGTTGTTAAAGAGCCAAGCACAAGCCCTAAGTGTGGACTTATTAATGAAAGCCTCTATAATAAAAAGTTTCAAAAAGTACTATGTATGAAAAGTCAATGGATAAAAATATATTAATTAGTGGAAAAGATATCCAGTAGCATGTTTAATAGGCTTTTTCCTAAACTGTTCTGGGAGGAAAAAAGCAAGTAGAAATAGAATATTGAATATAAGAATTTTGAAAAAATGTGCAGAGAAAATGATGGGAATGATACATGCTTAAGCATTAACAGCAGGAATATCTGCATGGTATAATTACAATTTTGACTTCCAAGATTTCTAGTTCTGTTTCGTAATGGTTTGTTCTTGTTTTATATTTGAAATGTTATCCTTTATATTTCTCTGGATATATATAAATTGATTGTATTTTGAAGTTGCCTGTCTTTTAAATTATCTTTTACATCTTTTCACCCAGATTTTCTACAGGGAGAGGTTGGAGTTGCTTCAGGCTTACGTACGTGTGTCTTCCATATGTGTTAGTGCAGGTTATGGGGGAAACCATTCCCCTGGGCTCCATTCCTCTATGATTTGTTTTTTAGAATGAAGGTTCCTTTCCCTTCCAAGTTCTCACCAGTCATGAGGAGTAATGCCCTATCATCAACATCCAAAGTCCTATACTTCTTGCTTTCACCTGGAAGTAGATTCTGTCATTGATGTGGATTGCCTTCCACCTGTTCCCTCCATAAACTCATCTATGGAACATCTTTGTTCTGCTTCCTCTTTGTTTGGCAAAGAGATTATGTCTCCCTTCTCCTGGGATATTTCCCATTTTGTGACACACCAAAAGTTGTTGAGTACATGGTATATATTTAACCACTAACAAAAATCTTTCCTATTTTTCTAAAAATAGGAAGAGGCAGATCACAAATTGTACTTAGTCTGCCATCTTAAAACAGAAAAAGTAAACAAAAACCAATGTTTAAGTATTACTTTAAAACTATCATTTCAGTATAGTTATTATTATTATTATTATTATTATTATGCTAAGAAAACAAAAACAGTGGTGTAATGAACATTGGGGTGCTAATATTTCCTCAAGACCCTGATATCCATTTTTTTGGATAAATACCTAGGAGCGGGATTATTGCTGGATCATATGGTAGTTCTATTTTTAGTATTTTGAGGAACCTTTACACTATTTTCCATAGCAGCTGCACCATTTTACATTCCCACCAACAGTGTACAAGGGTTCCAATTTCTCCACATCCTCACCAACACTTGTCGCATGTTCTTTTGACAATGGCCATCCTAACAGGTGTGAGGTAATATCTCACTGTGGTTTTGATTTACATTTCCCTGATGATTAGTAACACTAAATATCATATGCCTATTGTTCATCTGTTCATATACCTGCTGGCTATTTGTATGTCTTCTTTGGAGAACTGTCTACATAAGTCTTTAGCCCTGAATCTCCATCAGTGGATGAATGGAAAATAAAATGTCACACACACACACACACACACACACACACACACACACACACTGGAATGGTGGCTATCAGGGCTGGCAGAATGGGAAATGGGAAATTGCTAGTCAATGGGCATAAAATTTCAACTATGTAAGATAAATAAGTTCTAAGCATCTGTTCTACAACATTATACTTATTTTAACAATGCTATACTATGCACTTCAGAAATTGTTAAAAGGGTAGATCTCATATTAAGTATCCTTACCACAATAAAATAAAATTTTCAAAAACAAAAAGTAAAGATGGAAAACTAAATTAATTGATGCATAAGTCATCTAGGTCAGAATATATGACAAAGGTAGTACCACTCCCTGGTCCTGGGTTTTGTTTTTTAATATTGTTCTGGTGGTATGATTTTCTTGGTGCTGAGAATTTCCCTTCCTCCTCTTTTGGTAAATAAGTGAAGATATCTCACTTAAGAATTGACTCTTCAAACATAAGTTTATTAAGGAATAGTAATACCATAGTCAAATAGCCAAATAAGAATTACATTTAAAATTTAAAACTTTTAAGAAACCTAATTGTATAAAAGGCTTGCTGATAACTTGAAACAACGCAACTTAAGAAAACTTGCTTCTTCATCATGCCTATCTGGAGACCTGTCACAAAGTCTGAATCACTTGAAGATGGTCACTATGCAGTAAAAGAAAATGTCAGTGAGTGTTTTCGAACAGTCCCCCTGAAAATGCTTAGAAAAATATAATACTACTTTAGTTCTCTGAAAAGCCTCTTGGAAAACTGAAATTTAATCAGAAAATTGTGAGCTGATCTTTGTTGATCAATGTTTCCTAGAGAACTTTATTTTTTTAAATAAAAATTAAAAATCAGATGAAAATAATAACCAGAAGAAAGGAAATACGCAAAACAGCTCTTCTCTTTGCTCATGTGTTTGAAATTTTCAGGTTGAATTTTACCCTCTTGAGGTTCAAGTTCTACTTACAGCCAACAAAATGATATTTCCTGGTTGTGTAAACAAGACAAAGCCCTGAATTCTTTTGAACATCAAGCATGTCTTAATAAAGTACATTTGATGACTTAAGGGTAAAGGAATCAGAAAAAGTAGATTGGATTTCTTTTTAAATACTTAGGACTTTGAAAATGAAGGTGGAGAGGCTTGACACAGAATACCTTTGGCTTTGCCCAAACCTGAAACATTTAGGAAAAAAAAATAAAAGTTGAAATTATTTTCCAAAACCCAAATATGGTGTGTTTCTTCAGTATGTAAAAATTATGGTATTAACTTTTCCTGAAATGAACTCCAGCTGTTAACTATAGGACAATTACAACAAATTGTTAAATGGAAAAAAAAGAAGTATAAGAATTGCAATATGTTGCTGCAGACTAATGGTTGGCTGCGCCTAACTTGAAGGTCCTGTCTTCTTGAACTTCTGAACTCAGATGTGGGGCAGAACATTACCAGAGAATTCATCTCTTTTACACATAGTTTAGATGGTGGGTTGGATAAACAGCAAATTTCCGAAGAGAGGCCCACCCAAAGCCAACCACATTCACTGGAGATACACCAGTAAAGACAATGAATCTGATTCTGGTATTTATACCAATGAAAGTCAGACCCAAGCTGGGCTGCGCTGATAGGGGAGAGGAGGGCAGAAAGTGGTCTGTGGTTGTTCTTCATACAACAACTGGGCCATAGCTAAGAAGCAAAAGAAATCATCATCTACAAGTGGCCAATAAACATGAAAAGATACTCAACTACATTATTAATCATAAAAAAATACCAGAGTGATATAATAAAACTGTTTTTTTCACCATTCTCACCTATCAGATTGGCAAAGATTATAGAGCTTGTTATAAAATGGTTTGGGGAAGGTATAAAGAAATAGCATTTTTTTTCTAATAATTTCTTGTTACAGCTTTTCTGGAGAAAGAAATTTGAAAAAATTCAACAAACAATTCAACAATTCCACTCTAGAAATTTATCCTACAGAAATGAAGACATATTTTATAAATGTGCATAGGAGTATTCATTGAATATGTTATGGGAAAATTATAAGCAACTCATAAACTAGACAATAGGGGGTTGGTTGCATGTCTTATAATACATTCATAAGATAGCCACTAAAAATGGTATTGTATCAACTCTTTGTTAGGAAAATAAACTTCCAATTTGTTTTTTAAAAGGTCATATTGTCCCATTTCCATAAAATGGGAAAATGCTCATGATATAATTGCTAAGTAAAACAAAGCAAGCTAAAACACCATGTGAGAAGATTATTACATTAAAATACATATAGATAAAGAAATTCCTCTTGCACCTTTTCTCTCTGCTGGAGGGATCAAGGACTCAATACATTAACATTCCTTCTGTACCAGTTCAGTGTGATCTCGACCAGACTCCTGGCTTTAAACACCACATTTAAGTAAACAACTACCAAACGAATACCCCAGTCCACATCTCTTCCTATGCTCCAAACACATACATCTAAATCTCCACTGACATGGGAAAAGTCTCAAACTGAATGTGTCCAGTACCAGACTCCTGCAGTCTTGATCCCCATAAAATCTACTTCTTTCAAAGTCTACCTCATCTTAACTAATGCCAACTCCAGACTTAGAGATGCCCACAAAACCCTGAAGGCCTCCTGTCTCCACGTTAGTTTTCATATCCCACATTCTATCCACTGGAAAACACTGGCAGGCCTCTTTCACAATCTGCCCAACATCTGACCACTTCTTTGCACCTCCACTGCTATCACCCTGATCCAAGCCAACCCTGTGGCTCATCTGGGTTATTAAAATAACCAGTTTTAACTTTCTTCCCATATTGCCTGTACTCCCTGTTTTAACCATTTTCCACTATCTATTCTCTAAAGAGCAACCAGAGTGATCATATTAAAATCTAAGTCAGAACACATAACTCTTCTATACAAAATTCTCTCCTATGACTTCCTACTCCAAAAAGAAACAAAAACAAAGACACAAAAACCCAACTATCCCCATGGCCTGCAGGGTCCTACCTGATGTGGCGAACCCTTATCATTATGACCACCTTCCACAAAGCTTTCCCTTATTCACTCTCCTGCAGCTACACTTGCCTCTGTGTTGTTCTTGTTTCTGAAATCTCATAACCATCATTTGCTGTTCCTTCTGCCCCAAATGCCCTACCTGAAATATCCACATGACTCATTTTCACACCTCCTTCAGGTTTTTCCTCAAATGTCAAAAATGGGCACTTCCTGAAATGCTCTATTTAAAATAGGAACACCTCTCCTATTCCTTTCTCTTCACCATCCCCTTTCCTCGCTTGTATTCCTTCAAAGCATTTATTAACATCTAAGATACTATATCATTTACTTATTCACTTCCTTTATTTTCTGAGTCTTCTTCCATCCCAGGTGGAATAGAAGCTCCACTGGACAAAGACTTTTGTCTGTTGGAATCATTGCTGTAGCCACAATGCCTGGAATGATACCTGATAAATGTTAGGTTCTCCCTGATAATCACTGAATAAATGATATAACGATGTATGCTAAAGTGAGCAGTGGTAATTGCTGGATGGTAGAATTTAGATGGTTTTTGTTTCTTCTTTTGTGCATACATTATTTTTTAATAGATGATTTTTAGAAGTTTTTTTTTTTCTTTAAGGTTTATGTATTTATTTTGAGAGAGAAGGAGAGAGAGGGAGAGAGAGGATCTCAAGCAGGCTCTACCCTGACAGCGCAGAGCCCTACACAGGGCTTGATCCCAACAACTGTGAGATCGTAACCTGAACAAAAATCAAGAGTCAGACACTTAACCAGCTGAGCCTCCCAGGCACCCCTAGAGCAGTTTTAAGGTAATAGCAAAATTGAGCAGAAAGTACACAGAGTTCTCGTATACTCTCTGCCCCCACATACTCACAGTCTGCCCTACTATCAATATTCTTCATCAGAGTAGCACATTTTAAAATAATCAGTGAATCTATATTACACCATATTATCATCCCAAGTCTATAGTTTACAATGTGGTTCACTCTTGGTGTTGTACATTCGAGGAGTTTGGACTAACATATAATAGCCATTAACTAATGAATTAATGTATCCATCATTATAGTATCAGACAGAATAGTTTTTTTGCCCTAAAAATCCTCTGTGCTCAACCAATTCATCCCTCCTTCCCTACTAACCCCTGGTAACCACTGATCTTTTTATTAACTCCATAGTTTTGCCTCTCAAAGAATATCCTATTGTTGGAATCATAAAGTATATACTCTTTTGATATTGGTTTCTCTCACTTAGTCACACATATTTAAGGTTCTTCTAAATCTGTGGCACTTGGGGGGCTCAGTCTGTTTAGTGGCTGACTTCAGCTCAGGTCATGATCTTGTGGTTCATGAGTTCAAGCCCCATGTCAGGCTCTGTGCTGAGAGCTCAGAGCCTGGAGCCTACTTCAGATACCGTGTCTCCCTCTCTCTGTCCCTCTGCCTCACTCAAGCTTACTCACTCTCGCTCTCTCTCTCTCTGTCTCTCAAAAATAAAATAAAATACATACATACATACATACATACATACATACATACATACATAAAGATTCCTTCAAGTCTTTTCATGCCTTGATAGCTCATATCTCTTTAGCACTAAATAATATTCCATTATCTCAATGAACCACAATTTATCCATTCACCTGCTGAAGGACATCTTGGCATTTATAAATAAAG
The DNA here is from genome assembly GCF_023721935.1 of Panthera uncia. Classification (NCBI taxonomy): domain Eukaryota; kingdom Metazoa; phylum Chordata; class Mammalia; order Carnivora; family Felidae; genus Panthera; species Panthera uncia. The sequence goes on from NW_026058426.1 coordinate 42,031, forward strand.
ATACTATAAACATGTGTAGGTTTTTTGTGTGAACATCAGTTTTCAGCTCATTTGGCTAAATACAAAGGAGCATAATTGCTAGATCTGTGGTAATAGTACATTTAGTTTTATAAGAAACCTCCATAGTGTCTTCCAAAGTAGTTGTACCATTTTGCATTTATGCCAGCAATAAATGAAAGTTCCTGGGGCGCCTGGGTGGCTCAGTTGGTTAAGTGTCCAACTTCAGCTCATGTCATGATCTCACAGTTTGTGAGTTCGAGCCCTGCGTTGGGCTCTGTGCTATCAGCTCTAGCCTGGAGCCTGTTTCAGGTTCTGTGTCTCCCTCTCTTTCTGCCCTCCCCCACTCAGGTTTGTCTCTCTCTGTCTCTGAAAAATGAATAAACCTCAAAAAAAATTAAAAAATAAGAAGAAAGTTCCTGATGGTCCACATCCTCACCAGCGTGTGGTGTTGTCAGTGGTTTGGATTTGAGTCATTCTAATAGGTGGTAGTGGTATCTCATTGTTGTTTTAATTTGTATTTCCCTGAGGACTTATGATGTGGAATATCTTTTTATGTACTTATTAGCCAGCTGTATACCTTTGGTGAAATGTCTTATTATGTCTTTTGCCCAGTTTTTAGTCAAATTTTTCATTTTCTTATTTTTGAGTTTCAAGAATTCTTGTATTTTGGATAACAGACCTTTATTAGATAGGTCCACTGCAAATATATTCTCCCAGTCTGTAGCATGTCTTCTCATTCTCCTGAGATTATTTTTATAATTGAATAAATATTCCATGTCTTAAAATATATATGATATGCCATATGCCACATGAATATTAAATTATTTTAACTGATGGCTGTGTACATAATGTCTTTATTATATCTGTTATACCATAGAGAATGCACATGAATCAATATGGCCTGAATCTATGTAACTGAATAGCTTCTGTACATCTTTACTTTTTTAAATATACACTTCCAAATAAATGCAGCTATTGCTGGGATTCCTCATTCCATGTGACCCATGTCACATCTCAGTTTTTATAGGCATAAAAAAGCAAATACTCAATAAATGCATCTAAAGCAAACACTCTATTCCTAGACCAAGCATCTGTCCTGAGTCCCAGATTTCCTACCTGGTGAACAAAGCAGCACCCTCTCTCTCTTTGCCTTGAGCAGAAAGTGCCCCAAACAGATGCTCCAGCTTACAGTGCTTTTGGATCTTTTCTGGTCTGAAGTACCAAGTAGGACTGCCTTGTCAGAAGTCTCCCTAGATCCCAAGAAATCACTCTGCCGAAAGATGCTCAAGAAGCTCACACTCCTAGAAGCCTCGCAGCTTCCATGATCAAAATGCCAAGAGGCCACGGATTCCCAAAAGCCACAAGATTTTCAACCCCTTCAAAATGTTCAGTTTCAAAATCTTTTCCTTGCTTCTACTAATGCCTTCCAGAAAGGTAGGAGGGGCATAGATGTCATCTGCACCATTCTCTAGCCAAGACAACCCCTCTACCCATCCTTGTCTGCTTCTAATGGAAAAAAAGGACATCCTGATTATTACTGAGGGTCATTAAGTACATTTCTTAATCTGCCTGAACCTCAGCCTCCATGTCTGTCACTTGGAGATAATATTGTCTTCCTTTCAGAGCTGTTATGAAAACTAGGAGTGATGTGTGTAAGACACATTCCACATCTTAACCACTCAACAAAGCTGTTGGCATTTGCCCATTGTTTATTCTACTAACATTTCCCAGTTAATTTTCTGTTGCTCTATCCATACCTTTCTGGACTCTCAAGTCCACGCTGCATTCCAAGGCTCTTCCTTGAGAAGGAACATGTAAAAGAGAAGAACATTCACTCTATATATTTGGTTTTTGTAAGTAACATATCTTATGGGAGGAGCTGTTTCACTCCTAATTCCTGGTTAAGTGAATGGGGAGGTAGAGCCTAGATCCGATGTCACACGTGGAGCATATTCAGCAGGGTGGCTGGGTCTTAAGTTTAATCTGAGGATAGATTTCTATTGTACCTTTATAATCACTAGGAAACATTTTACTGCAACAGTCATAGAATATTAGAGATATAAGGGAACTGAAGCTCAGAGAATCCTCCTATCTCTCAGCCATAGCAATTTTTTCTGCACACTAGTTCCTCTCACTATTCTGTACTTACTACGTTGCTCTGATTTACCATACTAGAGTAATTCAAGTCCTACTTTTACAGCCACTTACCTAAGAGGTATAGCTAGGTGGTCCAGATCTAGCCAAGGAGTGACTGGAAAGGAACAAGCTGGAGAGTAGGGTATGCAGGATCTGAAGATGATAAAAAAGGCCTTACATGGCCCCTGCCTTCTCTTAATGCCTCTGGTGTTGTTGCCAGTGCAGACTCTGAGATCTCATAATAATTTTGACAACTGCTAATGTTAACCTATTCCTTTTTTTAAATTGTTGAAACGTACCATTTTTAGAGACTATTCTTTCCTTGATCCCTTCTAGCTACATTTCTGATGTGTCCCCACTTGTAATTTGTTGATACACTCATTTATAATCAGAGGAAATATTTAAAGATTGGTTAGCAATTTTTCCCTCAACCTATACAGGATTAATGACCCTGAATCTCTCCAAAAGAGAACCACACTAGGTGGTAGAATGGGCAACCTTTAAAACCAAGACAAGGCCTAGAGACTCAGCTCTGAAATTACATATTTCTGTTTATCTGTATTTATGTGACAAACCGTAAACTGAGGTTTAATTTCTCATCAATAAATGGGGGCAATATCAAACTTATTGATTACTGATATTGAAACACTTTGCAAATTATTACTCCTATAAATCACAGATGTCCTATGTGATTTTAGTTTTACTTAGTTCTGGCTGAATAAATGAAGGTAATAGGCACACTGTTTGGTAGACAAGGCTGGACGCCACCAACAGAAAGCCAACACGGCCTTCAGAACAGCTTTGATACCTTCTCAAGTGCATTGTCCTATTGAGTGTTGGATTATGAGGATGGAGGAGTGAATACATTTTTTAGCAAAAATGCAGTGATACTGTAAAGATTGTGGCCATTACTAGTGAAATGTTTGCAAAGGGTAAACATCTTCCAACTGTTAGCAAATCAAATACCAGTATGGCAGAAGGTCACGTAGTATTTAAAAGACAAACAAAGTGGTAATTACAAGGAAACCAATTAGAAGATTAGCAAATCCAAAATGGTTTAATGTCATATAAGTTACTTATTAAAAGTCAGAATTTTAAATTCAGAAGATAATAATCTTGGAAATCCTCCAGCCAAATCTTCCCTGGGGCCCAGAATTATGAAGCGATTTGCCCAAGGTCACACAAAAACTTTGAATGAGAATTTCTAGACCTTTCCAGGTGACACTTAAGCTCTTACATTTTTAAACAGTTTAACCAAAATGAATTTTTAAGTTGTCATATTAATTGTTCAGTGCTTATTAAGAGAAATGCATTTTATTTTTATTTTTTTAAATTTTCTTAACTTTTATTTATTTTTGAGAGAGAGAGAGAAAGGGTGGGAGTGAGGGAGGGGCAGAGAGGGAGGGATTCACAGAATCCGAAGCAGGCTCCAGGCTCCAAGATATCAGCACAGAGCCTGATGCAGGACTCAAACCCATGAACCGTGAGATCATGACCTGAGTTGAAGTTGGACGCTTAACCAACTGAGCCACTCAGCTTTCCCTAAGAGAAATGCATTTTAGAGAGCATTTTACATATACCATCTCATTGTTTCCTCTCAAAAAATTGATGAGGTTGGAACTAGGTTTCCCATTTCGGAGGTAAGAAAACTGAGGCTCTGAGAGGTCAGTAAACTTGGTTTGAAGCTCCAGAACTATGTCAGAGTCAAACTTCAAATCCAGTTTGACTTTGCGGCTGGTATTCTTTGTATGATCTGTTCTTCCATTGTCAACTTTTACAAAGACCAGTTATTAAAGATACCAGAGTAATAAACCATCTTGGTATATCACAAGAAAACTTAGGGGAGTCCAAAGGTGTAACCTTTCTGACACATTATCACTGAGCCCAAAATGCAACTCCCAGCAGGGTTATTCATTGTGCACTTTTCCTATGTTGACTCCTGTTCTGAATTACTGGTTTCCATAGAGTTTCAGCAAAGCCATTGAAAAAAAAAAAAATCAGAGCTCCTGGACAAAGACATAGCCCTCCCAAGACATGTGACAATCCATCATGTTTCTGCAAATATTGTTAGAAAGAAAATTCAGGACAATGAGCACCTGTGGCAAAGCATGTCCTAGGATTAAAGTCAGAAGGTTTGAGTACATAGAGAACACAGTGCTAGACTCTTTACCTCACCTGTAAAACAAGACAAAGCTTTGAAAGGATAGAATGAAATCATTTGGTTAGACTGAAAAGTTATTAAAATAAATCATGAACATATATTTATAGAATATATCATCCTATTAAAAAATAGTATGGGGTAGAGGGACCTACTACGTGCAAAGTTTAAACCATAATCCCTGCCTTCAAGGTGTTAAGTTAGGTGGTAAAGCAAATGTGAGTAGATATAGAAAAAAAAATTGGAAATCTGGTTTTCTTTCCCCATCATCTTCAGGTTGCAAGTAATGCTGGCATATTTGTAATAAAGTATTTATTTTTCCTTTTGAAATGTTTTTCTCAGGATGAATTCTAATTTTAAATTACATCAGGTATTTTACTAGCTTAAGGTATGGGTCTGGCTATCTATTGCTGTAACATTTAATTATCCCCAAATTAAGTGGCTTAAAATTATAACAACCACTTTTTCATTAGTTTTCACAGTTCTGGGAGTTGACTGGAGTTGAACAGGCTCACCAGTTCTTTCTCTGGGTTTCTCAGGTCGTTGCTACCAGCCAGTAGCTGGTGCTGAGAACATTTCAAAGGCTTCCTCACTCACAAGCCTGCTGAGTACACAACTGATCCTGACTATGAACTCAGACCTCAGCTGCAACTCTTGTCCAGAACACCTACATGCGTCCTCTCCATATGGCTTCCCCACGGGAGCTCCCTGCTTCCTCAAGGCATGGTGCCTGAATTCCAAGAGCAAGCACCCCAAGAAATACCCACGGAGGCCCTTTCACATTTTATTGCCTAGTCATCAGAGAATGACTTTGGTTGTAGTCATGGCTTCCCAGATTCAAGGATAGTGAACATGATAACTTCCTCCTAATAAAAGAAGTGTCAATGTCATATTGAAAGAAGAATATGGTGATGGGAGAGCATGCTGCAGCCATCTTAAAAAATACAATCTTCCACAGGACATAATAAGCAGAGTTCAAGGGTCTATTATGCCATGAAGAAAATTTGTTAGATCAATGTGCATAGGAGAAAAAGAATATACAAAAATATTACTATCAGACCAGGGTATTGGAGTAAAAGAATCATCTCACTCTTTCAAAGACATGTTTTTTACTACACTTGTTTTCTTTCAAAATGCTTACTCATGATACCAGACCATCAGTGTTCTACAGTGTAGTCAGGCTGAAGAACTCAGATGCACAGCAAGGGGACATATGTTCTCATGGGAGTTTGGGGCCTTCAGTGGAAGATTAAAAGGTTGGGCCTTTGTTCCTTAGGTGAAAGAAAGGCAAAAACATCCACTGAAAAGGTCAGCCTGTACAAGTTAGTGTTTTTAGGAAGACACATCTTAAACTGTCAGGGGACCGGGGCCCTTATGATCAAAGATAGTAGCTCAGACTGTATTGTGACAGACCAGTTGAAGAGTGTGAGGGCCTACACAGGGGTGGGAACAAGAGGAAAGGAAAGGAAGTAGAAAAATCAAAGATATTCCACAGAAGGAAGGAATGGGATTTGGAGACCACAGAGTTGTGCAAAGAGATGGAACCAAGGACAACACCAAGTTTGCCCACGTGAGTAACTGGGGGATTGTGGGGCTACTCACTGACCTCAATGGGAAGGCTGGGTCGGGGTGGGAAGCAGGTTTCATGGGAAAAGATGGGAAATCCAGTTTTTTCTTTGCTGCTTTTCCTTACAGCCCATTACTAATGAGTTTGGCAGAACAGGCACAGAGAAATGGTTGCTAATCCATGTTAATCTTGCTCAAAACATCAACTCTTCACTTTCAAATTTGCTATGCCCTCACCACTTCTGTGCCTCTCTCTCATCCAACATTTTCTTATATATTCTTTGTTTGGGTACTTTCTACCTGTATTTCATGTCTCAGCTTAAAAATCCCTTTTGTGGGGAAGCCTCCCTTTGCTCTGAGACTAAATTAGATTCTCCTGCTACACACATCCACAGTGCACTGCAGGGCTCCTTGGTACTTAGCACACTTGTCATTATTTAAGTATTTGTAAAAAAAAAAAATGTGCCAGCTCCACTGGGGAGAAACTGCATCTGTGTCTCCCTTGGTATCCCCAGTGCCACCTACTTTGCCTGGCACATGGTTGGTACTCAGTAGCTGTCGCCTGAGTGACTGGCTGGCTCTGCCTTCTGAATTCCTTGGGCTCATTCTTACCAATTTAAATACCTTCAGGAGAAGGAGGTCAAAGTAAAGGGGGCCAAGTGGTGAGGACTGTGGCAAATTACAGCATGAGCCCAGTGAAAGCATTAAAATTCCCCTTAACAACAAAACAGCTAAGGAAACAAAAAATAACACTATGTACCGAATAAAATGTATCTTTAATTGCCTCCAGCATACAGGCAATATTCCCACTCAGATGTAACTTATGCTCTCCCAGGTAGAATTTGCCCCCCTTAGTAGGAAAGAGTCCATCCCTAAATATTCACAACCGATGGGTGATCTTCCAGAAGGTGCTCCCCCTTACACTTAACACCATGACCTTCATTATCACTGTTCTAATATGAATTCTGAACATCAGCAAGGGTGCTATTTAAATCCTGTTCCCACATCTCATCTACCACCACTCGCTACAATCCTCTTCCATTTGCTGAACATAGCACCTACAGAGAAACTTAGGCATCATCCGTTCCGAACTCATCATTTTACAAATGGGGCAGATGACTTACCTGACAGGTCACACAACCAGTTGTGAGAGACATGCAGATATAGGATGAGAACCCAAGCTCACCTAAGTGCTATCTGGTGCGTCTCCCAAGTCACCACCACATCTGACATGAAGCTCAAGGTGACTTTTAGGACTGAAACAGTGTGAAAACATTAGATACAGAAATAATTGCCACCATGTATCTATTTTGATATAAAGTATAAATATGCATATGAATAAACTTTCTCACACATTGCTTTTCTTTAATTCTGGGCATGACCCAGACTGGGATCTGAAATTGATCTCTTGCTAATGAGAGACAACTAAAAGGCAAAGATTTAATGATAGAAATTGTTTATAGTTGGCCATAAATAATGCAGTAATGGAATATTTATTGATCCCGAGTTCAGTAGCTCAAATAAGTGATAGGCTAGGAAACGCCTGCCACTTTCTGAAGCCTTACACACCAGCGCAATCCACTCCATTAACAGAATGTGCTAAAGCACAGAGCCAAAAATTGACTGAGCTATCTGGACACTCCAGGCTGACTCATTTGCAAGATGGTTCTTTTCTTAGATTCCCAGGATAGAAAAGACATAATATTAGTTTTCATACATTAAAAACAGGAATGATGTGACCTTGCTTCCTGTTAGTGCTGTCAAGCTGAGGAAAACAGAGAGGTGTCAACATGTCCTAAAGTTTAAGTTCATTTCATGGCCCATCTCCCTCTCCGTGTATGAGGACTCTGCCTCTGAAGACCCTCAGAATCCCGGTGCCACTGTGCTTTGTTTGCGTTTTATTTTCCCCAAGCTCTAGAAAAGACCCAATCCTACAGCTTTGAAGCCTTATGCCTCCCTCCCATCTCTCTTGCCTAAGTGCCAAACAGAAACCACCTTGCTGCCTCCATTTAATCACAGAATGACAATATTTCAACATAACAGAGGGGCTGTTTGTGCTTTATCTTTTACTGCATTTTTATGGGGAGCAATATATTTTCTTCCTTTCCTCCCCTGATACTGTAACAATCTTTCCTAAATTAAATATGTAACAAATTTCTCATACAACTTTATTCCCAGGCTCTTTTTAAACCATCATTAAATATCTTCATGCTGTTTGACAGTTATTCCTCATCACTGTGTTACCTCAGGGACTTCCTGGTGTAAATGGAGGTTGATGACATGCAAAGAAAGAGCACAGAGGAGTCCTGGCGGTGGCTGGTCCTTCCCACGGTAGGCGTGGACAGGCAGAGTCTGGTCGGTACGGGGTGAGAGCTAGGGAACCAGAGGGGTACACACTTGAGAAGCAGAGTTCATCCTATTTACCTTTGTATCCCCAGAACCTAACTCTGTTCCAGGCACAGCAAGGTTCTGTGGAGATATTTGGTGGAAAGAAAAGGGGGAGAGAGAGTATATAGGAGAAAGGGTAGAAGAAGAAAATGGAGGGGAGGGGGGGAAGAGACAGAAGGTTGGGAGATGTGTGGTGCAGAAAGAAGACCTGTGGAAAGCATCACACCAGAGGGAGCTTTAGAGAAGTCTTCCATTCTTTCATTGATTTGATGCAAGCCAAGATGTGCACAATGATGGCAAAGTGTTTCTTCAAGGACTATGGCTCTTGAAGAGAATGACAGTCTGCAGAGCTGAGGCCAGCATCCAGTTAGCTGTGGCCCAAGGAACATTGTGGCAGGCAGCAAGGGGGGGCTCAAGGGGAAGTACACAGGGCTGAGCCACACTGTCAAAGGAGGCGGGGGGGTCACTGGATTGAGGGAATAGGTACTGTGGTAAGGCTAGACCAACAGTCATGATACCCTGGAGAAAATTATACAGGCCAGGAATGGAAAACACACACAAACAACTTTTCTAATGTTTGTAACTATCTAGATTTATTGATCACATCACTGAGCTTATCTGAAAGAAAAGGAAATAAACTGGGATTAGATGCTGGCTATAGTCACAGCTGCTGTACGTCAGCTTTAATTTGCGACCATTTTCTCTGACATGCAGTCTTTGTGGTATTAAGCAAAAATTGGTAAGACTTCTAAGTACCTAATTCATGTGACTTTTGCAGATATGTGAACCTCACCTAATGCAACATTAAAAAATCACCTGAACGTATGTGCTATATTTAAGTCCCTTAGGTTACAAAATTGTGTAGGATAGTGCCGTTTTGGCACTTTTTATTTTTGGTGTCAATCCAGATATGTAGATAGATGCAAAACCTATCACATAAATGGAAGGAATCTTTTGATTAATTTTTAGTGAATAACCCAATCCAGCCAAATTTCTTAGCAATCATGTGTACTGCTGCCCCCAGGGTTATTTCCTGTGTTAGACTTCCCAACAGGTTCTGATACTGAACATTGTAAATGTTAACAGTCTGTTTATAATAGAATGAACTGTCACCTGTGGAGTTTTCTCAGCTATTTGAAGCGTTTGGGAAGCAGCTTGGAATAGAGAAACTAGCTCACTAGAAGTCAAAAGAGCTGGCTCTACTTCAAGCTTTACCACCAGCTAGGAAAACTGACCTTGGACAAATCCTTTCATCTGGCCAGGCCTTGATTTTCTTATCTGTGAAATGAAAGAGCTGGACTAGATCTTTAAGAACTCTTCCAAATACAGCATCCTTAGATCCAGACACAAAATAAGGAATGACATTAAACCCCCATAACCAGAATCCCAAGAAATATAGAAAAGAAATCATCTCTGTAAGGTCTCTGTTCCTCTGCCTTGATATTCATGACATTGACCCAAATGATAACGGTAATCACTGTTTCTGAAAATTGTGCAACATAGGTGTGAAGGAAGACAGGCTTTGACATGGAAAAATATAGTGTAGAATGGTAATGTATGTAAACAAGAGACCAACCATACTCTGACCATCATCGTTTCTGTTCTGCCTGAAGCATACTCACCAGGATGATGAAGCAGAAGGACAAAAGAGACATGAGAAACACAGACAACAGAAAGTAGAGCACAGCCAAGGCCCAGGTTTTTTGTTTTTTTTTTTTTTTTTTTTGGTTGAGCTTCGGCTGCTTTTTAAATAGTTTTAGACTTCCAGAAGAGTTGCAGAATGAGTACAGAGTTCCTTTAAACCCTTCACTCAGCTTTCCCTGACGTTAACATCTTGCATAATTATAGTATGACTATGAAAACCAAAACATTAACATTGGGACAATAATATTTACTAAACTACGGATTTTATTCAGACTCTAGCTTTTTGACTAATGTCCTTTCTGTTCAAAGATTCAAACCAAAGACCTGAGTTTAGTTGGGGTAGTTGAGGACTATCTTTGCACATAACTGAGCAGATAGAATTCTTAAGTCTTGGGATTCCCTACCAATTAAGCTCCATGACAACCCAAAGAAAGACCTCATCAGTCTTATTTATCTCTATAATCCCAAGCCTGAGAATAGTGCCTGAAACATAGAAGCTCAAACATGTGCTGAATGAATTAATGGATGACTAAGAAGCCAGCTAGATCACCTTACCTTCATTTTTATAGAAAAGCCAACGTGACCAGGTTCAAAGGATTCTTCTAAGTATTTCATTTTCCCTAGTTCTTGAATTATCTTGGTTACCCTAAGATTTTTCATATGGCATAGTTTTACTAGAATTAGATTTGAACTATTAAGAATTCTGGAGACACAGAGGACAGTTACAGTACTTCCTGCCCCAACCTGCAGTTACACTAAATACCCTCATCAGTGTTCCCTTAAGCACATTTCATCACTATACGTATTATACTATCCCATAAATCACTGTGCAGTCTAGAATAAATTACTGAGAATTTTTTCACCTAATTAAACCAAGTCCTTAACAGATGTTAGGTACCTAGTAAACACTGTTGAATAAATGTTTGGTAACCTTTCTTTGGTATACCAAGATTACCTATATACCAACATCAAACACATAGAATTCTTTAAATTAGCATTGTTGATTCTAGTAATTAACAAACTAAACAAAACTGTTAAGCAAAATATATTGTCAAATTCCCATTCCCTTATAGGAAAACTGAATTTCAGGCCAACATTCTCCAGCAAACACTTAAGAGAAAGTTTATCCTGTAACCAACTAACAGATCTCTGACCTTCCTCTTCCTTCAAGGCATATTTCTGACTTACAACAAGAATATTTCTGTTCTTCACATGTTTGGTAGATTTGTCCACCAAAAACAGCAAGAGCTGGTTTATTTCAACTGTGGCCTTAAAGTACTCAAACCACTGCCACACTCTATATGCCACTCAATAAAAAACCGTCCTTGGTGTACTCAAAAAAGAGCAGAGACTATGAAAGTCATTCACTGCATGCTTCCAATGCTTTATGACCACTTCTTCAAACCATCATTCACTCTTGCACACAGTGACTCATGCAAACCCACTTCCTCCTCTGTGACAGGTACCAACACCCTCTTGGCTTGACCTACCGGGAGGCAGGGCCTCACTGTGGCAATGAAGGTGTTTAAAGTGTTTTAGATCAGTCATCTGGTGGACAGGTCAGAGCTCTGAGTAATCAAAGATAATTTACTCATACACACATGTATATTCATACTGTAAGCAACTCTGTCTACCAATAAAAAACAAACCACATCATTACAGAGGAACATTACTAAGAAGGCCCTTGTAAAAGATAAGGTGGTGTACTTGGGAGTAAACCAGTTTCACCTAAGACCACACTATTCGAATCCCAGTTAGCAGTCTCCATATTTCAGAATGTAAATTAGTGGATTGATTCTTTTAAAATCGCTGTTTCAAAACTAGAGGCCAAAGGTAACAGCAGCAGGAACCACAAATCAGTTCATACTGTTCCCTTGCTTAAAACTTTTAATGGATTCTGGTTATGCTCAGGGCCAAGCTTTGGACAGGACTTGCAAGAGCTGTGTTTTTCTGGACCCTGCTCAAGCTCCAGCCTCATCTCTATCTAGTTAACCCCCTCGCACTACACAGGCTCCCACCCCACTGTTCTGCCTGCACTTGTTCTGTGATACCTGGTCTATGTCCCATGTTGTTCTTGGCCCCTGTCCCCACTGCTGGACCCCTTTCAGCTCCCATCCTCTATGCTCCCTTCTTACCCTAAGATGTCCCATATCAGACTGCTTAGCTCAGTGTTGAAATGAACCTGTCTTCTTTTCTGTCTCCTCCACAAAATGATAAATGACTTGAGAGTAATAATCATGTCTATAGGATTCATTTCTTTATTCCCAGGACCTTGTACAGTGCCTGGTGCATTATAAGTAGCAAATAAATATTTTTCAATGAATGAGTACATCTAAAGGACATAAACATTGTTAGTTATATGCAAATAATAACTAAATATCTCATTAATGCCATTTCCCCCCTCAGAAAATAACACCACATAAGTCTAAAACCAAACCATATGATATTTTACAAGGATTGGTTCGCCATAAAATCAGTTGTTGTCATAATTATTCCCAAGCACCATGCTATATCTATGCCCTTTAATCAGTTAGGTTATAAGAAAAAAACAAACAAAAACAACAACAACAAAAAAAAACCTCTATCTACCCACTCTGTTCCCTGTGAAATGATATTCAGAATGCAATTTCAACATGCTGGGTCTGTAGAGTTCTGATCCACTAATTCTGGATTTGCAGTCATTTCCATTATAGTAAGGGAGAGTGCTTTCAGTTCCTAGCCCCTGGTTGCTGGTGCCCAGACCAGGTTACTGTGCCATTGGAGCCCATAAACCTTCTTGCTAACTCTCAGGGTAAGTACACTGTGCACCCATATATGCATTCTTTCTGCTAAGATCGCCCATATAAAATGCTTTCTAGCACAGTGGTATTTCATACATATAAAAGAGTTAAACTTTTATTCTTGTAATATTCCAGACTTTTTCTGAAGGGACCACATGACAATGAAGCTGCCTTTCCTACAAGTGTTTACATTTCCTGTCTTCTTTTACAAATGAATAAAGGATTGCATTTGGATCCCTGCCGAAATAGGCCTTAATTGATTTTTTCAGGTGTTTCCTACTGCCATGGTAACCGTAATCAAATACCTTTTCATGAATAGCCTTGTCAGTTGCAATGTAATATTCTCACTGAATACAGTCTCCGGTTCTCTGGTTCTCTTTCTGCCAAGCTCTCTGGAGCTTTCTCTTCCTTGACCTGACATTTTCTTCAGGTTCCTAGGCCCCACGGAAATAATATATTTAAATAGCATACATGGTTTTTTAAAATGAGAATCTCCTATGAGTTCCATCAGTAATGACACACACAAAAGATAAAAACAGATCATGCTTTCAAGGGTAATAGATATTTTAATACTGGCATGATTTGTCAAATATCTATAATCCCTCTCAAATCACCTTTGAAGGCATTGTTTCATTTTTTTCTTTTTCTCACCCAAGAAAAATCATTATTCATCTTAAGAGAGAACATCTTGTCAAGTGTTGCAGTTCAACAAAATAAGGAAAACATCTCTGCCAAAATGCAGCAAATGTGATTACACAAGGCCAAGGAGAAGCCCATAATTAGATCATTACCATGGAAACAACCTAATTACATGTGTAAAGCAGTGAGGGCTGAGTTGCAGATCTGAATATGTTAATACCATTGTCTATGTTATAATATTTCTGCTACTTAGCCTTCTCCAAATATAATCATATAAGCCATATAGATAAATCCCCACTCGATTTAAATGAATGAAAAAATACTGTGCATTTATGTGAATGAAGTTCAGAAATATTCACTCTCTTTATTGTAAACATACACCTATACTCTTAAATGAGAAAAAATGTTGTGTGTATTCATAATAAAGGTACATTAGCATGTAAATACCTGAATGGCCTTAAGTACTCATTCTGGAGTTTCACACCATACAGAAATTATTTATAAGGGCAACCAAAGTTAGGGCAAGATAATCAAATTTTTAAACCATATATTCTTTATTAATACTGAGGAATCATTTTATATGATCTACTCTTCATTATTTAGAGGCCCATTGTTTCTTAAGGAGTCATTTGCAGTCTAAAATGTGAGTGTCCCTTTACTGCTCACCGCAAAGATAAAAACCACATCCCCAGGGGGCAGTGGAGAGACTACCCAGAACAATTTTATTAATATAAGGGCCTTTTAGAACAATTTTATTAATATGAGGGCCTTGTTACTTTTTAAAATTATCAAATCTAAATACCTACTTCTAACTGCCTTTTAACACTACTTGCAAATGCTCTCGTGTTTGAATTTCTTAAACATCTCTCATTTTCTGTCCTTGCTTTTCCCAACTGCTTCCTCCTCTTAAAGCCATCTCAGACTCTGGCTGTCACCCACACTGGGGGCAGGACCTTCTTCCCTGCTGGAGTTACAAGCAGAGCTTTGGAGAAGCTACCCTCATCCTCCCATGCTGCACCATTTGAAAATCATCTTCCCCTGCAGCCCCCCAGGTATCAGCAAGTCTCTGACCTCCCTACTCCTCCTGGAACAGCATGGCTTCCAGAGGTGAGGATGGCAAGAGAGGAGATACTGCTAATGCACCTTGCTCTTGCCCCCCTCCACTCCACACACACCTGGGAACTGAGTGGGAGAAGTGGTCAGTCTGTGTGCAGCTCAAGGATCCTGGCCCCAAATAACAATGTCTTTCTTTGACAGAGAGATGGAGGCACATGAGCAGAAAACTAGTTGGGGCCAGAGAACAGAGTCCATCATCACAAATACAGGATCTGAAGAAGAAAGGGAACATGATGGAGGAAAAACAATTGTGCTTAGAGTCAGGCCTTGGTTCTGCCTTTGGATTGTCACCTTGTATGAATTACTTCCTCACTGGACCCTCCACTTTCTCCTCTCTGCAAAGAAATAGGCTGGGCTAGATAAGGTTGAGGTCTTCCACAAGCTCTAACATTCTGGTTCTATGGCTGTAACATAGGCCGAGCCAAACCCTGCTGCCTGCCTTCCTTTCCACAGCCAGCCTGGGTGGTCTCACTGAGAGGATTCTGGGCTCACTTTAGGCTCCTCTCCCCTTGACTGCCCAGCCATCCTGCCTATAGAATACACACACCGCTGAAATAGAGAGGAGCCTGAAATGTCAAGATTACCATATTTGGGCTTAAGCAAATCTCATAACCTCTTTAGGCCTTAATTTTCTTTTCTGTTGAATCATGGCTGTGGGAATCTGGAGAAAGTGATGAGTGAAGGGATCTCTCCAATCCCTTCCAACTCTTACATATCATGAGGAAAATTAATTTTCTTTATGTACTTCTTTCATCAGCTTCCTCCTGTACTCAAAGTCTTCCAGTGACTCCTCATTTTCATAAATTTCAAATATAAAAGCCACTGCCTTTCCAAACATCCTTTAATCCAGCCACAGGTGTCCTGCCCAGTCTTGTTTCCCTCTATACACTTTTCCCACAATCTTTTCCCCCCACCTCACTGGTCTAACCAGGTTTTCTCATAGGTCCTCCCATCCTCAATCCCAATCTTCTTTTGACCTTGATACTGCCTTCTTATTCATGAACCTGACCCATGGTAGGTGCTCAAGGTATGTTGTAGCTGGACTGTCGAACCATGCTCTCTCCCACCATCCAATCCCATCCCAGTTTTCAAGGAACAGATTACACCATCTAGGAGACTTGCCCTGGTCCCTCTGAATTACATAATCATGCTCTCCTCTAATCCACGAATTTATGTTGTAACACACCATTTAAGACCTATAGTGATGACCTCTTAATCACTGTTAAAAGGGTGTGGAAAATTTAATCTACTCATTACAAGCAGACATTCTGAAGACTAATAGCAAGTCTTCCATTTCTTCACAATTACCATGCCACCTAACCCCACACTGAATCCTTGATAGGTACTTAGAAAATATTAAACTGATGGGCTGGGAGGTGCTCCAAGAATATGTCCTCTATCAGGGATGAATATTGCCCCTTTCATACAATCTCTACTCAGCAAAATGCTCATCTCTCAAGAAGAAACTTAAATGCCAGCTCAATGTGGCTCTTTCTCTATACTGTTAGTCAGAGTTTGTCTTTTCTCATATATGTCTACTGGCACGTGTCATGTTGCCATCATTATTTGTTTATACACCTGTCTCCCCACCTAAACAATGGATCTTCAGAAAAAGATCCAAATTTCTCTTTTGTCATAATTCTATGTCCAGTACTACTCCCATAATATAACAGATATCCAATATAGTGATTTTTAAATTTTTTTTAAGTTAATTTCTTTATTTTGAGAGAGAGAGAGAGAGAGAGAGAGAGAGCATGCAAGCAGGGGAGGTTCAGAGAGAGAGGGAAAGAGAGAACCCAAGCAGTCTCCAAATTGTCATCACAGAGACCAATGCAGAGCTCGAACTCAAACCATGAGAGCTGAAATCAAGAGTTGACTGCTTAACCAACTGAATCAATTTATGCTTTGCTCTCTCTGAAAACTGTAGAACCAATTTTTGACAATTTAAGATGATGAACTAATGTGACACTTGATACTCAGTTTATAAATTCATAATCTAAATTTTATACAAGGTCAGGTGATAGAAGAATCCACAGGTTTCTAGTATCTATGCCAAGTCTTCCCCCAAGTTACCTTTAATAGTTCTGAATTGGTTATGTGTTATACTGCGCTCTGTGGTTTTTGAAATTCACATTCGAGAATCATTAAGTATTTAAAAACCACCATAGAAACTAGCATAGTTAATATATTAGAAAGTACAAAGAACATACTTGTTATTATATCTTCTCCTGGGGTGGTCCAGAGATTGCTATCAGACCTAAATTGCTTCTTTTAACACCACACCTTTATTTCTCATTATAACTATCTACTTTGAACTTAGTTTATTAATGTATTACTTATACTCTCTATTGGATGCATATTCTCTGAGGGAAGGGATGCTTTTAGACATCTGTAGCACATAACACAATAATTTCTATGGAAAAAGGGCTAAGTAAAGTTACTGTATGAATCTATTAATCACTATATTCCAAATTTCTGACACACATTAAAACCGAGTAACATGGAGAAATTACTCTTATCACAGGACTAGTAATGATTTTTTTCCTGAGCAACTAGCTTGTTTAACATAATTGATCATAGTGAATTGTATTATCACTTTAATTTCTTCTCTTAAAGTTGTTCAGTAGACATCTTAGAATCAACTTGGTGGGCCATTTATAGGAAGTCCATGGGATTTCAAGGTACACTTTCATATACAAATCTATCTCCTTTCCCACCTTCATTTTCCTTTTATCTAATTTTTTCTACTGTTTTCAACATATTATCTTATTATATAATATGCTTTTTTGTAAGCTGTCAGATTATTTTCAGGTCAACAGATATTCATGAACACAGATAAACAGATATATAAATACTATAAATATAAATTAATAAATAACAAATCTGAGGTTTTTTTGAATACAATTCTTGATTAAATATCACTCCCAGCTTTGCTATTGATAAACTTCCTTAAGTTCTTATTAGTAAGTCACAATTTTAACCACGCTATAGATTATTCATAATTTTGTTCACGCTAGAGAAACACCCTTTATTTTCTATGTAATCATCTGGTCTAATTGCTGCCCACTTCCAATTTAGTTAGTGGTTTTATGGGAGGAAAAAAGGAGAAGGAGGTGGATAATAATTGCCTTCAAGATTATTTCCGTACTTCAACAGCAGAAATGCAATAACAGCTAACACTTACAGTACTAATATGGGCTAGCATTGCACTGAGAACTTACTAGCATGCAATCCTTACAATAACCCTAAGAGATGATGCTGTTATTAGCATCCTAGATTAGCGATGAGGAAACTGAGGCACTCAGAACTGTGGTAACTTGCCCAAGATCACACCTTGAGTACATGACAGAACTGGGGTTGAAACCCAGCCTGTCAAAACCCACTCTGTTCCCCAAGATGACCTCTTCCAGACCTTGCCCTTCTCAGCCAAACAAAGCATCAGTGCATAGCATTTTCATATGAACTATTTAAGTGAAAGGGATTGAGAGAAGGGGGAATTTTCTTTCACTTTTGGTAGCAAAATTATTCATTGCTTCCTGCTATTATAAGTCATTTGTTGCTTCAGTCAATACTGCCCGGGGCAGGCCTGGGCTTTATTTGCCATCTCTGTGTTTGAGCCCTGAAATGAGATTATCGATTTATGATCAGTGTAACTCCTGGCTGAGCCCTGGATATTATGATACTCTAATAGAGAGTCTTAAGGAAATCAACTGCTACCCCTCTAGGCAGGATCTACATCTTGTTCATTTGTTGTGTCACTCCAGCATCTAGCACATAATAAACACTCAATAAATATATGCTGGCTGAGTGACTGGATTCATAAATTATTCTTCAGGTATAGATTTTAAGTTTCTCATGGGTAAAAACTCTGTTTAGCACCTGTTATAGTGCTAACATTGAATAATACAGAGATGATCAAGTGCACGAACTTTCACGGTTTTAAGGTAAATGGTAAAACCAGTTCATGTGTTGCTGAAGCCATGTGCGAGAAGACTCATGAAAATAAAAGCATTGCCAATAATAAAAATTTATTTTAAACCTCACGGATCCTATTTCATAAGAAACCAACTTCTTCTTAACTTAATAACTAGTGATTTTTTTTTTTACTTCCTCGGCAACATAAAAGAATACTGGGTTCTCATCTATTCCGTTTTATTTATTTTTTTTAATTTTTTTTTAACATTTATTTTTGAGAGACAGAGTGAGACAGAGCACGAGCAGGGGAGGAACAGAGAGAGGGAGACACAGAATCCGAAGCAAGCCTCAGGCTCTGAGCTTTCAGCACAGAACCCAACATGGGGCTCAAACTCACCAACCGTGAGATCATGACCTGAGCCAAAGTCGGAGGCTTAACTGGCTGAGCCACCCAGACACCCCTCATGTATTCCCCATTTTAAACCTTCATCACCTTAAACAAAAGGTGAGTCCCACACATAAAGGATCTTAGAAAAACAAAAGACCCATTTCTCCAGAACATTAGTTAAAAGAGTTCTATTATTTTGTGGAACTGTAAAGGGTCCATCACGATGCCATTCAGACAAGGTTTCCCACAAGAAGTATGAATGGGGTGGAGAAGACAGTCCCAGTCAGCCTGGAACTAAGATCTAGATATACACCGCATTTAGGTTTAGAAGAAACTCCTGTCCATGGAATTGTCCCTATCCATCTGGTCATTTATATGGTAGATGAGGAATTTCCTAAAAATTTCAAACTATATTCCCAACTGGGGATCAAAGGCATACAGATGTGCAGGGAGAACTAAGGGTGGTAGGAAGCAAAGGAAGCCACAGTGCCCGGAGGACCTTGCAGAATCTGTGAAGGAAAATGCCTCTAGAGAGGAAGCAGGCAAGACTAGTCTGCCTCAGCCATGGGACAGAGACTGAGGGGTGACCAGCAGTCCTACTGCTACCTGCAACAGCCCCGCTCTTATCGCTAGACTGTGAACTCAGCCATGTGACCTCAGACTACAGAGGGGCCCAGTGAATTGAGTGTGACAGCAGAACCAGGAAGCTGTTTCCCCTCTGACTTTCCAGAAGAGCACCATCTTGTGGGCCACAGGGAGGGAGGGTTTGGGAGCCAGGCAGCTGGCCAAGAATCTGCTCTTCAGATGGATAGAGACCGGTGCAAAGGAAAGTGCAGCAAGGATCTGTGGTGAGTGGGACCCTGGACTGGATGTGTGAGGCCCCACAAGTTACCATTTGTGGCCCACAGAAATACCTGGGGTGGACTTTTCGGGAATGGCATGCATGTTTCAGTGAGTAGAGATTATGGCCAGCAAGATAGGTCTGTATCCACTATAAAATTCAAGTTTAATCTTAAATGTGAAATCACCTGTACCTGTATGCTGGAGAAACCTAGAACATTCATGTTACAAGTTCTTCTTTAAGATAAAATAGAAACAAAATTATCAATTGCTATATATCCTTGACTGGCATCCTGCTTTGTCTCATTTTTTTTCTTAGAACAACTCTGTGAGGAAAACAGAACAGGCATCATTACTATCTACTAGATGAGGAAACTGAGGCTCAGAGAGGCCAAGGGATTTGACTGTGATTACACAGCTCATGTAACTCCCAGTGGCCATGGCATTCCACTAATCAGGAATATCTGTGTGCTGCTCATTTGCCACTCACTTGTTCTAGAAGCTCGTGAGTACTGATAAACCATGATATTAAAGTTGGGAGGCAGGTCAGAGGAAAGGCAAGCCTATGGCTCTAACAGAGGTGTGTGGACTAACTCTCCTCCACACATACTCTCCCAAAGCAGTCTGTGACCATGTCTTTTCTTTGCTTTCCTAATGGACGCGCCTCCTCCTCCTCCCTTCAGCCAGGTACCAAGGCTGTGCTGTGAGCATAGTGATTGCCTGGAGGAAGATGAGAGGGAGGAGGGAGACACAAAGGCGGAAGGATAGCAGAAAAGGCAGGCAGCAGGGTGGAACCTGCAGAAGTCCCACCTACCTCTCCTCACTCCAAGCTCTTTAAAAACATTCCCACAGGGGCACCTGGGTGGCTCAATCAGTTAAGTGAACGGCTTCAGCTCAGGTCATGATCTCGAGGTTCCTGGGTTCGAGCCCCACGTCCTGCTCTGTGCTACCAGCTTGGCTCTGTGCTGACAGCTCAGATCCTGGATCCTGCTTCTGATTCTGTGTCTCTCTCTGCCCCTCCCCATTCACACTCTGTCTCTTTCTCAAAATAAACATTAAAAAAAATAAAATAAAAACATTCCCACAAGTTGTTCCCTTCTTAAAATCGCTTTGAGCCAAAATGTGTAAATAGAATTAACCAAATGCAATCATGGACTTGCTAGATAAAGAAAACCATAGCAGCTTTTTTCCTCAGTCCATAGATAATGCAACCTATCTGCAAGGCCAGCCAAAACAAAAACAAAGGGGTGTAAGACCCCTTAAGCAGTTCAGTATTAAATGGGTTTTTCACATTTTCTTTTCCTTCTTCCCCATTTTCAGAACCAATTACTCTTTCTGTCTTTCCTGTTTCTGTGGAAGCCAGCCCACAGAAACAAAATACACAAGCCAGGCAGGGAGTTGTACAGCAGGAAGGGTCATCAGGCCTTCAGGGCATCACTCCGAATTCGGTCTGTCCCAGGGCTGGAAGACACTATGGAGAGAAATACCTTCCACCTGATTTTTATGCCTTAGAAAGAAAAGCAGAGAGGGGCATCTGGGTGGCTCAGTCGGTTGAGCATCTGACTTTGGCTCAGGTCATGATCTCACGGTTTGTGAGTTCGAGTCCCGTGTGGGTTCTATGCTGACAGCTCAGGGAGCCTGGAGCCTGCTTCAGATCTGGGTGTCCCTGTCTCTCTGCCCCTTCCCTGCTCTCATTCTCTCTCTCTCTCACTCTCTCTCTCTCTGTCTCTCTCAAAAATAAAAAAAAAAAAAACCTTAAAAAAATTTTTTTAGAATAAAACACCATTTAAGAAAAACAAAGAAAGAAAAGCAGAGAAAACGAAGGTTTCCAGGGGCAGCTAGATTGGCAGGGACAGTTTGGCTCCTAAACATGGAGGTGAGAGGTTTACCAGGGTTCAGCAGAGCACTCCTTAGTTTCTGACCCAAAGGAAGAGTCCCCACCCTGGCACTCCATGACCAGGGGGAGGCTGCCTGTGTCTGCTCCCGCAGTGCAGGTGACTGCTCCCACCAAGCGATAAAGATCAAAGGTATTGGTTGCATAAGGCTGATTAGAGTCTGGACAAACACAGTGAGCTCTGCTTCACAGTGAGTGAATCAGAGTCAGCCCTTACCATAGCTATTCGACAAATCCCGTTCCTCAGAGATTTATGGAGTGGCTGCCACACGCAAGGCACTGTACCATGAATTAAAATTGTAAAGGAATTCTCACAATCTCTATTACTTTTGATCGATAACCCCTGGGCAGGTAGAGTTGCTCTTGTTATCAAATGATGAGCTGAGGCCCAAAGCCATTCTATGACAGAGATGAGGTAAAGGAGTTACTGAGCCTGGCTGCCAGTCACCCACTTATAAGCTAGGCAAGTATTTCAACTACTTGGGCATTTTAGCTATAAAGAGTGTGTGTGTGTGTTGGGGGGGGGGGGGTTGATAAGTTGGTCTCTGTCAAAGACTCCTTATAGTTTGTTTTTTTTTTTTGTTTTTTTTTTGTTTTTTTTGATATAGTGCCAGCTTGAGTGGGGGCAGGAGCAGAGTGAGAATTTTTTTTTTAAGTTTATTTATTTATTCTGAGACAGAGAGAGAAAGAGAAAGAGTGGTGGGGCAGAGAGAGAGGGAGAGAGAGAATCCAAAGCAGGCTCCATGCTGTCAGCACAGAGCCCGATATGGGGTTTGATCTCACAAACCACGAGATCCATGACTTGATCTGAAATCAAGAGTCAGACATTTAACCAACTGAACCACCCAGGTTCCACTAATTTTTTTAAAAAAATGTTTGTTTGTTTGTTTATTTTGAGAGAGAGAGAGAGAGAGAGCACAAGCAGGGAGGGGGAGAGAAAATCCCAAGCAGGCCCTGCACACTGCACTGTCAGTGCAGAACCCAATGCAGGGCTCCATCCCAGAAACCATGAGATCATGACCAAAATCAAGAGTGGGACACTCAACTGACTGAGCCACTCAGGCGCCCCTGTTTTTATCTTTTGTGGCTAACATTTGTTGAGTACCTGTTAACATGAAGTGGGTACCCATTTTACACACAGGGATATTTCTAACATTCTGTGATTTGTTAAGGTCCTATACTATCAAATTAATACCATACAAATTTCATATTTTATTAGATTTATATTAAGTTTTATATATAACACATTTGTATTAATTTGTTCACGTAGAAAAATAAGGAAAAAGTGAGTAATATATTCTTTCCTTCCCTCAATTGGCATTTCTTTAGGCCAAACCTGTCTCACCTCATTCCTTGCTTTTAGTTTTACAGGAAATGTGGAATCTGAGCCAGTGTCAAGGTTTGCAGACTAAGTCTTTATTGTTGTTGCAAAGTTAGTAAAGTAAGTTTACTGTGTTTGTTTTTAGTTTTAATATTAAAGATTAGTTGAGAAAGAAGACACTTTTTAGTCCATCCTAGGGGTGCCTCAGAAGGTCATGCAAACCTTCCACAAGTAGGAACTAAAATCATCCTTTTAAAAACCCATTGCAAGGGTATCTGCATGGCTCAGTTGGTTAAGCCTCTGACTCTTGATTTCAGCTCAGGTCATTATCTCACGGTTCCTGTGTTCAAGCCCCAACTTGGGCTCTGCAATGATGGTGGGAAGCCTGTTTGGAATTCTCTCTCTCCCCACCCCACCCCTGTCCCACTTCTCCCGTCCCCTGCACGTGCTCTCTCAAAAATAAATAAACTTAAAAAAAAATTAACTGTAAACAAGTTTTGTGATCTATATATTGTTCTCAGTTGTTACCATACATTTCTGTTGTGGTTTGCATTTGTGAAGGAATTTACAATTATTTAGCTGACTCTGTGCTAACCTTCTAAATTAAAATTCAGTCTCAGTAATGGATGTTTTGACTCCACTTGCCAAGTCCACGAGCAGGAAATGAGTGAAGTCCTCTGGTTGGGAAAGAACCTTTCTGTGTGTTTCTAGCAAGTAAACTGTCATCACATTTAATTGAGATTTGAGAAATGGGTAGCAAAACAGCAGTGAATGATGGCATTTGCAAATTAGTTGAAGCCAAGTGAATTTTTGCCTGGAGTGTTCCAACTGAAAAAATAAATATAAGGAAAATCAATGTTAGTGGAGAGAATCTTTCTTGTTTCCCTGCTGATTTTCCATGAATTAAAATGCACATATTTGATTTAGCTTGGAAGCCCTTGTCTTTTTTGACCCTTTAAGGGAATCTGTCAAATTGGAAATAAGACGTAGATGTAAGATGGGAGGTAGCAGAAACAACCTTTGAACTTCCTGGACTGATCAAAGGAATGGTTCAACCTCTATCTTCCCCTACTCAGCCCCTAATATAGATTTCTTCTTTTCCAGGGAATTATTTCAAATGCTTCCAAAAGGGGAGAAAACAATCTTTTCAATTTTCCTCACTTTCAACTATGAGAAAATCATCAATACCCATTTCAGCCAGTAATTGACACTATGGTTATCAATGAGCCTCTTCCAGAGCTCTGTTCTCAGTGCTTTCTTGTATTTTTATAAAATTTAAGTATGTGAGGTCAGCACAAAAGTAACAAGTTTGAAAAAATGTTAGGTAACAAAGGCTTTATTTTACACATAATCATCTTCCATGTATAACCTCTCTCTGTGTCTCAAGTGTAACCTATGTTTAATCTAGATTTTTAGAGACATTGTCATGTATTTATAATATTAGCCTCTTTTTGAGAAAGCATTTCGTATTTCCCAGGTACCACAATAGTCTGGCTTAATAATTACTTAAAATCAGCCAAACTCTATTTCTATATGGCAATACGATTAAAAATCTGTCATTTCATATTTACATATATAGAGAGGCTATACACACATATAACACATACATACATAAAGGTTAAAGTTTTCTTTGATCATTGTCTACCTCAGTAAGTTTTAGTAAATATTAAGCTTCAAAAATTAGTGAGATTTTTTTTTTTTCCTATGCCTAATTTGTTCTGGACTTGAATGGTAAATAAGGAGGAATCCTTGTCATAAATGACAACTGACCTTTCTTTCTTTCTTTCTTTCTTTCTTTCTTTCTTTCTTGTATCTGTGACTGGATTCTAGAAAGACCTAATTTTATAGATCACTTTTCAATAGTTTCATAATAAAAATTTTCACTGTGATTCTATTCAACCCTTTTCAGCTTTTACATGGGGTTTGTATTTTTATAAAGTCAAAATATACTATCACTCAAAATTAGATTCACTTCCAATGCTGATGTAAAAGAACTCAAAATTTTTGTATGATTTTCAGGAGTGGACCTTCAAGAAACACTCCTAAGCTTGTATACGATATCAGGTATGTGGACTAGTTATTTTCCCTACATTCACTTGAAATAGAGAAAGAAAAAAAGGGTTTCAGGGAGAAAAAGTGAAACAGAAGTCTCAACTTCACAGGCCAAGAGTAATTATTAGCTTCTGAAAATGATTTGTTAATGATTTAGGCTTTAAATTACTGTAATTCTAACCATGTAAGAAAAGAGAACCAAAAGGAAAAGGAATCATCAAAATCTCCACTTGGTATATTCTCACTTTAAGTATTAGCTCAGTTGTTTCCAATTCCTGCACGACTTCCCAGCCCTTCTGCATTACTCTTACCCTTATTCTTCCCTAATATGTTTCACATTGATTTTTTTTTCTATTCTCTGCTGACTGCACAGTCTGAAAATGCTTTGACCTTAAAGTCAAGGTCAAGTTTGCATTCCCGGAGTAAACAAGAAAGAAAGATGGAGGAGAACTTGAAAGAAAACCATCTAACCAAGAAAAACTATGGAGCAAAAGTATGTCTGCTTAAAAACAAAAGAAAAAGAAAACAATGTCTCTCTTCTGGGATTTCTTTTTCTTTGAAATTTGGCATTCAAGGTGAGGAACATTAATATGAGCTGCCAGTAAAAGGAGTGAAATTTTTCCCCAAGAATTATTTGTGAAGGAGCTAATCTGGCATTAAATATTCCTATCACTCTGTAGAATAATAGATCTGATAGAATGAAATTTCCAACCATACTATTATGCTCAGGTACTATACCAGAAAAACAAGAACTACACATTATGGCTCCAAGAAAAGTTTAAATAAATTAGTGCTGGAAAAAATATGCTTAAAAAGCCATAAGTTTGAATAATCGTCTGGAATTGTTGCAGGTTTTATAAAAACTTCATCTCTGTCTCAGGACTTAACTACGGTAATTTTGACAGTTAACTGCTTAAAAAGATAGTATTTCTTGAAATGTTCATATCTTTCCATTTATAACAGAGGCAGAAAAACAACCATACTCATAAAAAACATATTTCTTCTTTTCCTATTCTAGTCTAAAGCAAAGGCTTCACACAAGTAAAAGAAGGCATTTGAAAATTTCAGTACAGTGTGTCTAAGGTGGACATGGTCATCTAATGAAAGTTTAACTCAATTGGGTATCTGGGAGATCTACTTTTTGGTAAAGGTCCTTCACTGAAATACTGTCTCCCTGCAGAGGTCTTTTCACTTAAAGTCACCTCTGCACATAAGCCTTTTCATAATCTATGCTTTAATTACGATGTGACATGATATGATGTCATTCAGAAAGCAGTTTCAGTAATTGGGTTGCATTCATATAGACTGCCTAGTTCAACTTAGACACACATATTCCATCAATCTAGTGTGTGGTAGATCTCTATCCATTGGAAGCACATTTTCCCTAAGATTAGAAACCTACATCTTTGGTGAACAGTATTGGTACCGACCCAGCATCCATTCCTTCTTCTTTCTTCTTTTTAGCAGAATCTAATTGCATCCAAATAACCCTCTACCCTCTTTATAAGCATGGACCCCAACTCCAGCATCAGCCTGAAAGAAATAGGACTAGTTCTATTTTCTTTGCCAGAAATTGATTCAGGAACAAGAATATCATCCAACTCTGGACGAGGAGATGTGCAGAGAGGTTACAAGGGCATTTCTAGAAAAGAGAAGAAGCATGAGAGAGACTCTTTGCTTCCTCACCTGTGTATTCATACCCATAAATATGTCACATAGAATTGACACAGTCTTTTGAATACCAATCCGAAAATGAAACCGACTCAGAGAATAGCACCATGGAGGAAAGACTAAAAACAAACAAACAAACTTGGTATCACTGAAGCACAGTATCAATCAGCCCTGAGACCCACCCTAATTAGGACTTGGTTACATGAGATGCTATTATTACTGTCATTCAAGATATTCAGCATCTGGTTTCTATTATTGCTGCCAGTAGCACACTAACCAGTTTCTCTTGGCTTCCTTCCATTACTTCTACCTTCTGAGCTTAGGCATTGCAGCAGATTCCAAAGCTAATTGTTTACCCCTTTACTTAAAACTTTCTGCCACAAACATAGGGAATAAGATAATTTGACAAGATCAAAACATTAATTTCTGGAATGTGTCTTGCAGGTGTTGTTTCATATTTTCTGGCAATGCTTCCAGCCAGTGTCAGGCTGCTGAATAAAGATGTGAAGGACAGAGCATTGTCAAGTGATTGTCATTTATGTATCATGAGCTCACACAGATTATAGCCAGTTTATTAAATCAGGTTGTTATGATGAGGAGCAAGCAAAATTTGAATTTGTCTTCACAACCTTTCTCAAACCTGCTATCAGGGTTTTCTTCCCCACCCCTCAGTCACATGTTGGGTAGATCCCAGAAGTTTTGGCTTACTTTCAGGTACTATAGAACTTTGCAAGAACCAAACACACACACACACACACACACACACACACACACACACACACAAAACAAAAACAAAAACAAAAACAAAAACCAAACAAACAAAAAACCCAAAGTCCAATCCAATCAAACGCCAAAATTTCAATCTCTCTGCCAATTCAAAGGTCATCTCCTCCCCAGCTCAGATGTTCAGATGTTCAAAATATAAGGGGCTCACACAGCATTACCTGATGCTTGTAAAAGATTCTCTTTTTAAAAAAAATTTTTTGAACATTTATTCATTTTTTAGAGACAGAGAGTGACAGACCATGATCAGGGAAGGGACGGAGAGAGAGAGGGAGACACAGAATCTGAAGGCTCCAGGCTCTGAGCTGTTAGCACAGAGCCCGACTCGGGGCTTGAACACACAAATCACCAGACCATGACCTGAGCTGAAGTCAGACGCTCAACTGACTGAGCCACCCAGGCGCACCTGTAAACCATTCTTTAGCCTGTCCCTTGCAAGATCCTTGATTTCTGCTCCTGGAAATTCCTTGGGATCCCTTCACCCTAAGCAAGCATCCCTCTGACATGAGGTCCCCTCAAGACAACTTGTGCTATCTTACACAGCATCTGCATATCCATAAGAAAACAAACAATTTTCTCCCCTCCATGTTCTCAAACTGTAGGCACAATTGCCCTTCTGGCTTCAGTCAGCTACTTTGCACATCTTCATCCCTCCTCATGCCTTCTGATTTCTCCTAAAAAGAATCACTCCCTAGTCCCTATGCTGCCTAAACTCTAGAGCTGCTGGTCAAATACTACAGCCATTAACCACATATGGGTTTGAGTGCTTGAAATGTGACTAGTCCACATTAAGATCTCAAAGACTTAATAAAAAAATTTAAATTATAACGTGGCTCACATGACATTTCTATTGGTTGGCTCTAGAACCTTGACTACTCAAAGTATGCTCCAGACCAGCAGTGTCAACATCTAATGAGCCTCTTAGAAATACAGACATGTGGGCTTCCTGTAGTGCTTCCTGTAATGGTCATTGTAACCAGACCCCCACATAAAGCTCTGATCTAGAGCAGTGCCGCTTCATCTTAGGTCTGGAAACTACATGTGGATCCCTGAATAGTCCAATCCTTGACAAAATAAGTATAGAAAGTAAGAGTACTGTTAAGAAATTTTTATAGCCATTTGATGTTACTATACAGAGTGTGTGATCAGTGAAGATTTTTAATTTCATTTTTCTAGAAATTCGGGTCTATTAAATGTTGTTACCCAAGTATGTATCCATTGTGAAGCATTGCTCTAGAAGACACATTTAAAACTCTCCCAAGAAATTTCTCACACTCTGTAAGACAGTATTTTCCCTGCCAGCAAACATCTCTCTCCTATCTTTTCTTGCAAGGTGTTTCCTTCAGTCTCCTTCCTTGACTTGAGGTGAGGTCACATCACTGCTCACCCCTCCCATTCCACAGTGCTCACTATCCCCGCAGATTTCCTTCAAGAAATTATCCTCTAATGAACCTCCATGCTGGTAAAAGTGTTCTTTGAAGTGACAGTACTTGACAGCTGGGCCACCTCTCAGCACATCTCATAAGGAACAAATCTAGTACATCTCTTTAGAATGTGAAACAATTGTCACTAGTTGACCTCAGTTTTGTACTTTAGCCCAAATTCCATAGCACTAGGAAAATCCCCACCCCATATCCTATCAAGACTTCCAAATTCTCTGGGGAACTTATTTTAGGCTTTGGCAATCTCTGATTTTAGTTTTTAGGGTTTTTTCCCCCTACTGAAACATTCTTCCAATTTCCTCATATTGGTTGAAGTAGTCATAGCAATCAATCCCACTTTGAAAGTTTTAGTTGGAGTAATATACATTCTTTCTAAAATACCATACCCTATGCTGCTTCTAATGTCAAAGAAAAATCTTACAGCCGTGCCCAACACATTCTATTAAGACACAGATACACTTAGTTTTGTGCATAGCACATGTTCTTGGCAAATGGACACTTTAATTCTTTTTTGGTCAGTTTACTGTCTACCAGGAGTTCATCATTCAAAGAAATCTTGTGGCCTACTTTGCAAAACCAAGGCTCCTTTGTTAAATGAAGAGTCATTTACAAATTTTCCATTTTAACCTCATAAAAAACATATTACCATATACCAAGTTCATTTAAAGAAAAATGAACCTGAGTTTTCATTTAAATCTATTTCAATATTTTGTTAATACCTTTAATATTTAGTGGAAGGCACATTTTAAAAAAATCTGAAAATTCCATAATTTCCTCATGGCTTTTTTAGACCTTCACTTCCTACCATGGCATTTCCAATACATTCATAAGAATAAGCAATTCAATTCAATTTTTAGAAATTCAGTGGATATTTGTAAAGTCTCTAATATGCACTAGGCACTCTACTACACCCTAAGGGTACAAAAATGAATAAAATATGGTCCTTCCCTTGCGGCACTCAGAGTATGATAGATATGAAAGACTCCTACACAGACAATGCAACACTATGTCAGGGTCCATGAGACAGCGTGATATGCAGGATTCTGTGGCAGTAGACGAGAGGAGAATCAGGGAAGCCTGAGGAAGAAGATACTTGACCTAGAAATAGATGGAGTCAAAATCAGTTTTTCAGGTAAAAACAAAGTTTGAAACATTCAGGGAAGAGGGTATGGAATGATCACATACCCAAAACGCATGAAACAGCACAAAAGTCTTAGAGTTCAGTGAGATACCCTTAGGCTGGAGAACAGAGACCAGGTGCTAGAGACCCTCACACCCAGGAGTATGAATGGGACTTAACAAGTGTCACCAGCCATGGAAGTGACCAATTTCACAATGATTTCTGTAGAAGATCTTTAATATCAACCTTTGGTGAGTTCAAAGTCACATTTAAAAATCACAACAGAATGGCTGTGCTGGTAAGACAAGCAATAAATAAAACATAGAAGCAGGAATATTTTCTAGCCCCATTCATTGATGATGATAATTGCCTTAGCTGACTTTTGGCAGTTGGCATTTTAAGGACCCTTTCTGAAGTAGTGTTTCATTCTCTAGAGCAACTTCATGACATACGTAAATTGGGTATCATTCTTTCTCAGAGAAAATCAAAACCAACAGAAATAGACACAGCAGTCGTAAGTGGCAGAGGAAGTAGTTAGGACCAGATTTTTAAGCATTGTCAAATTCTTTGCTCTTTTCCCTCACCATGAGATAGAATTTATGCTAATGAAATTCCTTGTCAAGTTTAAGAATGATCATTGATAATGAATACTATAGGTAACATTAATCTACTGCACAGGTACCAGTTTTTTGTAAATTTGTCTAAACTGTTTCCCAAGCCTTCTACATAGATGGCACCATTGGCAATGATGAAACAATAATTATTGAGCACCAGGAAGTGGTTCCTTTTTAATATTTTTTTTGCATTGTAAGCATTTCAATCCACAAATCTTTCTCTAAGAATCAACGTAGCTGCATCTCACAAATTTTGATGTGTGATCCTTTTCATTATCACATAGTTCAACATAGTGTCTGATTTCTTTTGTGAGTACTTCTTGATCCATGGGTTATTTGAAATCATTTTGCTTAATTTCCATATATATGAAAATTTACTTGATATCATGATGTTGTTGATTCCTAATTTAGTTACACTGGTCAGGGAAACATATGCTGTCCACTTTGGGACATTTTAAATTGAGACTTATGTTAAGATTAAGACTTCTAAATATATAACGGAGATTACAGATTTGTCTATTTTCCCCTAACTTCATGTATTAAAGTGCTCTGATTAGATAGACGCCTATACATTTAAGATTTCTATGCCTTACTGTAGAAGTTGTCCTTTTATCATTCAAAAGTATTCTCTTTTCATCTGGTAATGCTCCTGATCTGAAAGTCCACTTGGTCTGATATTAACGTAGCCACACTAGCTTTCTTAGGCTTTTGGCATGGTTTCTCTTTGGCCACCCTTTTATTCTCAGTCTGTATCATTGCACTTAAAGGGCATCCATTGACTTCCAGATTCCAACTCAGAATGGAGAGTTGGAAGGAGTGTTCCTCTCATTCTTACAGCAACAACAATAACAGCAACAAAGAACAGATTTATCCTTTCGAATGCTATTCTTTCAATCCCATGGATCTGGTTTCTCTTCCCTTCACCTGGAAGAACTTCCTTTAGCATTTCTCATAGCTCAGTTCTACTGATGACTAGTTCTCTCACCTTCTGCTTTGTGAAAAATGCCTTGTAATGCAAGTCTGCTAAAGATGAATCCGCTCAACCTTTGTTTATATGAAAATGTCATAATTTCACCTCCATTTTGAAAGATATCAGTTTTCTGTGGCTACCGTAACAAATTACCACAAAATCAGTGGCTTAAAACAATAAAAAATTATAGTTCACAAGTCCAATGTGGGTCTCACTGGGCTAAAATCAAG
The DNA here is from genome assembly GCF_023721935.1 of Panthera uncia. Classification (NCBI taxonomy): domain Eukaryota; kingdom Metazoa; phylum Chordata; class Mammalia; order Carnivora; family Felidae; genus Panthera; species Panthera uncia. The sequence continues at coordinate 73,698 of NW_026058426.1, forward strand.
GTGTCAGCAAGGCTTTGTTCCTTTGTTCCTTTTGCAAGCTCCAGGAGAAGCGGTTTTTGTTTTGTTTTGTTTTGTTGTGTTGTGTTGTGTGTTTTTTTTTGGGGGGGGGTTGTTTTTTAGTTTTTTTGTTTTGTTTCATTTTTGTTTTTTGTTTTTTTGGGGTTTTTTTTTTTTTTTTGCCTTTTCAAGCTTCTAAGGGTTGCCTGCATGCCTTGGCTCATAACCATCCTCAAAGCCATCAATGTGCATTATCTCCCAAAGCCTTCTTCCAGAGTCATCTCTCTCTGACTACAACTGGGAAATATTCTCTGCTTTTAAAAATAATCCTATTTGATTACATGTGATTCTATTTGACCCACCTGGATAATCCCCCCTTCTCAGAGTCTGTAACTTTAATCACATCTGCAAAGTCTGTTTTGTCATGTAAGGTAACATATTCTCAGGTTCTGAGAATTTGGGTATGGGCATTTCCTGATAGCCAGGCCTCCACTGTTTTAATGAAAAAGCAACTTCCATTTGTATCATTTTTCCCCAGTAATCTTAGACACTTGGATTTGCAAATTGATGTGCTCCTTGAAATTCGGGGGATTTGGGGCCATTACTTCTTCAAACATGTTTCCTACTCAACTTTCTTTCGATTCTTTCTCTGGGATTCCAATTCAGTATCTATGAGACCAGCCAATATTGAGTTGAGATCAGACACTGAGACCACCATTCTACACCCCCCTGCAGTGTGCACCCAAGGGAGAAAACTAGGCTCATGATCTGGCTGACTTCTCAGGGCCTGTAGTCCTCCACTGAGTATCTATTTTGCCTAGGAAAAGTTGCCTCGTACATTTTGTTCAGTTTTATAGTTGTTTTAGCAGGAGATCTAGATTACTAGAAGTTACTCTGTCATGGATATAAATAGAAGGTGCCGAGATTAGTTTGTAACAAACAAATTTACACCCTGATTTTAGGGTCAGAATAGGAAATCTTTTCTCTTACATTGTTACCTTTGGTTCAATTCACCGGAGCAATCTCTTCATCTTGTAACACTGACAGGAAACGTTATAAATAAGTATAGATCGAGTATTAGTCTATAACTATAGTAAATTTATGGCAATGATATATAAAATGTGTGCATATATTTTATCTAACTCCACCATCAAAATTATTGCTCTTCTTTGTATTCTAAGACAAAATATATTTTTACTAAAAATCTCTCATAAGCAAATCTAGGGGAGCCTGGGTGGCTCAGTCGGTTGAGTGTCTGACTTCGGCTCAGGTCATGATCTCACAGTTCATGAGTTTGAGCCCTGCGTCAGGCTCTGTGCTGACAGCTCAGAGCCTGGAGCCTGCTTCAGATTCTGTGTCTCGCTCTCTCTGCCCCTCCCCTGCTCATTTTACTTACTTCCTTTAACCAAAAAGACAAATAAAATGCAATGCATCTGCCTTTCAGAGAGTTTGTGGATGCAGTACAAAGGTTTGATTAAAAGAAATAAAAACTACAAAGTAGATCTTCTAATTCACCAAATACTATGGTACCCTCCTCAGCTCATTACTGTGACCTGTGATTCAACGTGCAATGTGTAAGCACCTGTTTTTCCCAAGGCTTAATTTTAGGGGCTGTGGTGTAAACATAACTGTGCTTCTACCTCAGCAAAAGCATAGTCTTTGGAAGCAAATCTTAGTTTGGATACTGGTTCCATTATCCAGTACAACCTAGGAAGGTAACCTCCTTCAGCTTCCACTTCACATCTGTGATATTGACCTAAACACAACTACCCTGTACGGTTATTGTACAGTTTAAACTTAGTGAATTCTGCAATGTGTCTGGCATAGAACAGATGCTCTTAAAGTGTTAGCTCGTCTTTACCCTGCCATCTTCACACCTTTACGCCCTTCCTAGCTACAATCCCACAGAAGACGTGGTTAGCATAGTGAACATCAGTCTGTCCTCTGTTGAATCCTCACATTGCTCTTAAGACACTCTTGGGCCACTGGTACTGAGGAATGGCAAAGGATGGAGGGGCTCTTTCAACCCTTTATCTTTTTTTTTTTATATACTATGGGTTAGTGTAAAATTTCCTTTAACATATGTTTCCTTCTTGCCTGCCTGCCTTCTTTTCTCTCTTTCTTTGGAGAAATATTTAGAGAAATAATCAGTCTTACATTCTTTTCTCACTGCTATACATTTCTCTTTAGCAGCAAGTATTTTCAAGACATTTAAAGATAAGGAAAAATACCCTTCCTCCTCTTTCCTCTGTTACAATTTCTAACCTCTGCTTCCTACGTGGATAAGTGGGCTCCCCAAATACTCCTGCCATCATAGATGATGCATAGAGGCTCCACTTGGCTCTGTTTGAAGTAAATGAAGGAGTAAAAATTACTTTCAGAAGAGGAAGGTAAGTGATAAGATCATATTGTTGGGCACTAACAATAAATCCAATATAATTTTATAATTGTCTTTAAGGTATCCATAGACAGCCTGTTGGGTAAGCCCTCCAGTCAAAAGGACTGTGAAAAAATATAGAAAGCTCTATCACCTCCAGTGAACAAGTGAGGAAACTGAGGTGTAGTGGCATCAACTGCATAAAGAAAAAGAGAGGAGGGGAGGCAGCCTTGCTCTCTCACAACTGAGAGATCTTCGGCACCTCCAGCAAAATATATGCTAATCCACTGAAGCATTTTCAATATATTATCAATACAAAGAAAATGTTAGAAATAAGTACATCTCAGAAGCACTTTTCATCATATTTCAAGTATTTATCATTAGGCTGCAGTAAGTACAGATTCTTCATTCAGTCTCTAGAATGAGAGTTATTCACAAAAATCCTACCTTTAAATTCTTATTTAAAACAATTGAGTACCTTCTAATGGTATTTTTGCGTATTTGTCTTGAGCCATTTTTCCTTTAAAATTTCTCCATGTTACTCATAGACTTTTAAGAAAAATAAACTTAAACCCAAATCCCTAATTTACCAAAGCAGGTAAACAATGAAAAGTATATTTTCAAAATGACAATCAAGAAACCTCAGTTAATGCTTGAGAATGTTTACAGACTAAAGAGGAAACGCTGCCTTTGGCATGAAGAGGAGTTATTAAAATGATCCAATTTCAGACAAGGTACATAACTGAAGTTTAGGTCCAAGTTTATTATAGTTTGTTATCTTTTTAATTAGGTAATTTTAAGTTTATAGTTTTGAATCATCAGGAAAAAAAATTGCAACATAATCTGTTTAGAGCCAAGGCGTGCTGCTGACACATTCAAAAAGTCCTGAACCTTTATAAATAAACCCTGCCAGTGTTTATTTCAAAACATCTGAGAACAAGGGAAAATACAGTGACTTTCTGAATGTTTCAATTTGGAACTGTTTGTGCTGATTCATCATTATCTGTGGATCCCTTCTGAGATACAATGGAGTGTGTTCAGTACCTGCCAAATATACAGATATGAATAATTCTGGAAGGAGAATCACATTATAAAACTTATTTTTTTTCCTACCTAAAACACTGCCAAAAATCTGGAAAAATAATTTTCTCTATAACTGCAGATAGTGGCTTTTACTTTCAGTGCTCATATAAACAACTTTTTCAAAGAGAAAAGTTATTTAAAGGGAATCTAGAATCTTGCTTCATTTCTTTTATATGTAAACAAAAGAGATTTTTTGAAACTTGCTATGACTTCATAAATTCGGTTTAAAAGACTGTTTCTCTCTACCTTCATAGAAACTGACTCAGTGGTTTTCACCAAGTAAATGGGAGTGATGATTTTTCATTTCATAGGCCAAATGGCTGGACATACCTTAGACCGGATAAAAAGAAAAATAGCAAACATTTTTTTCCTGTTAATTATGTGTTATTTCCCAGGCATAGATGATTAAAGTTGTGAATTTGGTCAATCCATTATTAGTAATATAAAATATTTTGACCTGTAGGCATGAATGTGTAGTCTCACAAGTATCATTAATGTTCCCTCTCAATGCTTAATCAAATATTACGTCCTTGTCCAGAACTAAGCTGAAGATAACCCCCCACACCTGAATTTTTCCCTCTTAACTAAGCTCCCCAAATGTATATAAAGTGTTCTCAAGGCTTGAGACTTGAAAGTAGCTTATGTGACTTTCATTTTCTTCATTTAAGCCAGTCTGTTCACAAATATTTATTACCAATTAATATGTGATACATACCATACTAGGCCCTGGGAATGGAGACGGGGATATAATGATTATCATCTAGACTGTCATTTTCTAGAATACAGACATGTAAAGAAATAAGTTAAACATACGCTATAAATGTATAAAACACAATGGGGACCCAAATGAAAGGCATTTTTGTTAGTACAATCATTGACTCCAAATATAGTAGGCTAGCTTTTCTTTTCCACAATTATTTTTGAAAAACCTCTCTTTTTTTCACAGTCTCAAAAAGATGATTTAAGTTAGAAACCATTTTCACATAGACAAATTATCACAAACTTATATTAAAATTTTAGTGCCAACTCATATCCTAAAATCAGACCATTTACTGCCTCTATTTTATGCAAAAATAACACACCTTTTACAGAACATAAATTTATAAACACATACTTCATTTTTATAGTATAAGATGGACTTGTTTAGGGCCCAGCTCACAAGCTGGAATCAAGAAACTGCACCATAAGAAATGACACAGGAGCTATGTCTAGCAGTTTGGAGAGAGAGCCTGGAATAGCAGTCCCACAGAGAGACAAGAGTGAAAAGTGTGTACACACACACACACACACACACAGTTTCTTTGATTTCATATATATGTGTGTGTGTGTATATGTGTATATATGTGAATATATATATATATATATATATATTCAGTTCACATAATTACAAATTGAATTTTCCTTTTTGCTAGTCAATGTTCCTCACACCAGACACTAACTTTTTGTGAAAAGTCCTACATTGTCCTTCCATTTTCCTACTTTGTCTCAATTCACGGCTAAAGAGAAGAATAAGAGAAAAATTCATGCCATGGCATGACTCTTCAGATGCTAATTAAAACTCTTAGGACGTGAAAATTTTTTTCTGTCCAAACAGAATATTTTTACCCTGGAGTCCTTCTTTGATGCTTAGTTCCTACTTTTTTTTGATGACAGTAACAGGTACATAGTCTCAAGCACATCAAAACAAACATTCTTTGCACAAGAATAGCTGCAATTAAAACCACTGACAATACCAAGTGTTCTCAAGAATGGAAATCATCTAGAACATTCTCATATTGTGGTGGAAGTACAAAATAGGCAACCACTTGGAAATGATTTGACAGTTTCCTAAAAATTTAAACGCACCCTATGGCCCAGCAATTCCACTTTTATATATATAATCAGAGAAATTAATGTTTATATTCACTAAAAAAAACACACCTTTTCTTGGAATGTTTATAGCAGCTTTATTCATAGCCTAAAACTGGAAAAATCTATATCAGGTTCATGAACTAGAGAATGGATAAATATCATATATATCCACACTATGGAATGCCATCAGCTAAATTGTTCAACAAATTGAGAAGAACAAACTACTAATGCACCAATATAAACCTCAAAACTGCCAAGTCGAGTGTAAGTCAGAAAAAATTATACGCTGAATAATTTTATTTAGTTGAAGAAGAGATATAATTAGAAGAAAGAATAGCAGTTTCCTCTAAGATAGTACCTTGTCTGGAATGGTGAAGGATGGGTCTTGTTGGGGTGATGGGAATGATTTGTATCTTTATCTGAAGTGGTTATGTAAGAGGACACAGTTATGTCAGAAACCATAAACTTGTAACTTAAGATGTGAGAATTTTGCTATAGCAAATGATACTTTAATAAAGTACTATTAAATCTAAAATAATATTCTCTATTAACCTCTTGTTAAGGTGTCTGGTGACTGAAAAACTGCTAAATATTTTTAGAGTACAATTTTATATTTAAGAATACCTTACAACATAAGAACAAAGTGTGACTAAAATTTTAATCAACAAACATAAAATCTCTTCATGTCAGGCCAATCCAATGACCCAACTAAAAAGGCTCAACTATGGCTTGAAAGCAGATGGTTGAAACTGGAAAAAGAATCAGTGTAAACACTGAGGTAAATATTAGGTTACCTATTCTGGAGGCAAGGGAAACAAAAGCAAAAATGAACTACTGGGACCTCATCAAAATTAAAAGCTTCTGCACAGCGAAGGAAACAATTAGCAAAACTAAAAGGCAACCAACAGAATGGGAGAAGATATTTGCAAATGACATATCAGATAAAGGGTTAGTATCCAAAATATATAAAGAATTTATCAAACTCAACATCCAAAAAACAAATAATCCAGTGAAGAAATGGGCAAAAGACATGAATAGACACTTTTCCAAAGAAGACATCCAGATGGCCAACCAACACATGAAAAAATACTGCACATCACTCATCGTCAGGGAAATACAAATCAAAACCACAGTAAGGTACGACCTTACACCTGTCAGAATGGCTAACATTAACAACTCAAGCAACAACAGATGTTGGCGAGGATGCAGAGAAAGAGGATCTCTTTTGCATTTTTGATGGGAATGCAAGCTGGTGCAGCCACACTGGAAAACAGTATGGAGGTTCCTCAAAAAATTAAAAATAGAACTACCCTATGACCCAGCAATTGCACTACTAAGTATCCAAGGGATACAGGTATGCTGTTTGGAAGGGACACGTGCACCCCAATGTTTATAGCAGCACTATCAACAATAGCCAAAGTATGGAAAGAACCCAAATGTCCATCGATGGATGAATGGATAAAGAAGATGTGATGTGTATGTGTGTGTGTGTGTGTGTGTGTGTGTGTGTGTGTATATACATATATACATACATATATATACACATACATATACATATATACATACACACACACACACACACACACACACACACACACACACACACACACCAGAGTATTACTCGGCAATCAAAAAGAATGAAATCTTGCCATTTGCAACTACGTGGATGGAACTAGAGGGTATTATGCTAATAAGCGAAGTTAGTCAGAGAAAGACAAACATATGACTTCACTCATGTGAGGACTTTAAGACACAGAACAGATGAACATAAGGGAAGGGAAGCAAAAATAATACAAAAACAGGGAGGGGGACAAAACATAAGAGACTCCTAAATATGGAGAACAGAGGGTTACTGGAGGGATTGTGGGAGAGGGGATAGACTAAATGGGTAAGGGGCATTAAGAAATCTACTCCTGAAATCATTGTTGCACTATATGCTAGCTAATTTGGATGTAAATTAAAAAAATAAAATTAAAATAATAAAAAAATATATTAAGTTACCTGTTCAATTCAAACCTTGACTGAATTTACAAATTAACTGGTCTTGTTTTCAATTAGAAAAAGTAGCTAATTTCAAGTATGTTAAGAAAAGTGACCCAAGATATCTAAGAAGAAAAATATCTGAGCCTTGCACAATAATCTGAAGGGGCCTGTGCTGGCACTCAGATGTGGTCCTAGAGGACTCAGAAGAAGAGAAAGATGACCAGCACCAAAACTTCAAGATCATCTAGCTACTTGGTCTGAAAGAAGGGTGGTTGAGGGAAGAAGCTATACTTATTTCTGAGCAGGAGCTAATGGTTTGGTCGGACTGTCAGTGACCTTAAAGAAACAAGACTGAAGGGCTAGTGACAAGGTTTTATCTCCCCATTAAATAAACTTTACCACTGGATACCATAGTCCACGTAGCAGGGTAATTTCTACATTTCATCTGTGCTGCCCAAAACAACCTTACTATTTCCCAAAAATTCAGGTGTATTGTCCCAAGCAGCAATTAAAATTCTTTCCCTCTTTCCCTCTTTCCTCCTTCCTCCTTCCTTCCTTTATTTATTTTTTTTCCTTTTTTGACTGGTGGCCTGAGAACCAGGAGGCCAGGAGAGAATCTCTTCTTTCATGTGAGTGGAGTCTTATGTCTGACTCCTTGTGGGAACATTCTTTCATTGGGTAGAAAAACAATTAAGATAAAGAACCCTGGGGTTACAGGGCTGAAAAAAAATCGGAAATGGGTTATTAGGTGATATCTGCAAACACATAATCCATTTTCCATTCCTTGTTCCCAAATCTATTCTTTCTAGCTACTGGGGGGAAAGTACTCATACTACCACCACCTTGGGTTCAGCCAAAGGAATGACAGGAAAATCTCTCAGACTGGGGCAATGGAAAATGCAGCCAAGAGCCCACTTCTGTATCTTTTCTGTGCCCTGCATTCCCTTCCACTGTGTTTTTCTATCATAGTCACACCACGAAGCAACGGTCTGCTCCCCCTGCTATTATGGCACAAATAAATCAACAGAGATACTGGGAAGAATCAGAGGATCCTCAGTCTCTCTGCCCAGAGGAATCTGGGGTAAAACCAAGAAGAAAAGGACAGTGAAGGTAGAAGTCCACATGACATGTGGACATGTACCTGATTTTTCAGAGGAGAGTGAAATAGGGGATTCAGTATTAAGCCGCTAGATTAGGGAGAACAAAGTAGAAAAAAATGAATAGCAGTCAGGGTAAGGGATCGACAGAAGACCCTGCAGAGAAACATACTGCTCCAGAACCCCAAAGTAGGAGATATGATTCAAAGTATCCAGCACCTAGAGCATCAGCATGAGTGTGATGGGAAAAAACCATGGTCCTAAAAACCATGAGGGCAAGCTCACCCTGTGATGATTGTCCAGAGAACTCCATTAGGACCATTTCACATGATCCACCCTCAGATCCCACTCTAGCTATACCAGCAACACACAGAGAAATTGACTCTGGCCTCTACTGCTGACTCGATGGAGAAGAGCTCTCTGTTGTAATACCTAGCACTTTCTGCTCTGCACCAGCTTTTCCTATTCCCTCTGCTGAAATGCTCTTCCCCTAAATATCCATGTGGCTCATCCCTTCACTCCTTGAGTCTCTTCTCAAATGTCAAATCTCCAGGAAATTTTACCCTGAATTCCCTACTTAAAATTGCAAACACCCAGCCCCTCTGAAAACACACTGAGCAGTCCTGACCAGCCTCATTGTGCTCCACTGTGCCTCATAGTCCTCACCACATTCTAGCATAGTATGCAGTTCACTTAACTCAGTACCTTATTTATTTTCTGTCTCCCTCTACTAGAATGTAATCCTCATCTGCTTTTTTCACTGATGTACTCCTGGTCCCTATAACTGAGCCTAGGACATAGTTGATGCTCAACAAATAATTTGTTGAACTACTTGATGAATGCCCTAGACTGTTGGCTCTGAAGGTACAAAGACTAATGTGCATTCATCTTTGTGTTCCTTGCAATCAACACCGTACTGGGTACATGCTAGACTCTCAATAAATTCTTGTTAAATGAGTGAACATATGAAAAACTTCGTTCCACATTCAAATATCTGAATTTGTATACTAGATTGGAGTGGAGATTCCCGTGCAGGATAGGGGGTTAATCAAAAGAAGGAGGGTATGATATAATGATAATAGTAGTAGTAGTAATGGTAATAATCATACTAATAGCCGATTAGTGGTAATATCAATCTGTCAAGTGTGTTGTTTGGTACGTATTATGTCTGGTCCTCCCAATCACCCTGCAAGGGAACTATCACTATCTTCATCTTAAAGATATAGCTGTTAGTTCGAGCTCAGAGTATTTACCAATTGTTTCACAGAGATGGTAAAGACAGTTGGGATTCAAATCTGGGGCTGGCTGGACTGACTCTAAAACCAAGGCACCATACTGCATTATGCACATTTTGCTCCTCAACTATGGAAACTGAACAATGGTTTTCTTCCCATCTCGGGTATGCTGCTATAGAAGACGTAACAATGCAGGCAGTGTTTGTCACCAGACTTTAAAATGTATCGGGACCTTTGGAACATGGACTAGCCTCATATGAAAGCACTGCTGGTCTCAAAGACTAAGTAGCATAAACATTACACTGAGAACTGAGGGGAGGTGAACTCCACGTGGCAATTCAAGAAAAGCTTCCTGGAGGGAAGAGGTATCTAGGAAATATTCAAAAGGATGTAGGAAATGCGGAGGGAAAAGGCAGTGTATCACCAGAAAAAGATAAACTGAGCCCCATGAAGAACAGCCGCATTCAATGAACTGAAATGCAGTCCTTTTGCACTTTTTAATTTATTCATTCACCTACCATATATAAGTGCAATTTCTGTGTGCAAGATGTTTTGCTGGGCACTGAACATACAGCACAATGGCCAGAAACTCTCTTCCTTCATACAGCTTCCATTCAAGTGGGGTGAAAGCAAAATTTAGGTGAAATATGTAGCATATTCATTGGAGTTAATGCCAAATATAAAAACAAAGCAGAGTAAAGAGGCTAGGAGTACTGGGGGTTGTAATTTAACAGTGTGCTATTTTAATACCCTTTGAAGCTATCAAAGAAATTGATACATTTAGGGCAAAATTGCCAGATTTTTGTAAAACAATTCAACCTTGAGCACTGTTCGGCCATATAAGATTTTCTAGTTCTTCAATCAAAGCTGGCAGTTCAAGAGGGCAATGTAGCCTGTCTCTGTACTTGAGGCTCTCCACTGATTGCTCTGAGTCGACAATAATAGCAGAGTTGCAGCCAATTTCCAGGCTGGTGAGAATCTTGGGAAAAGAGATTTCAAAAATATTATGCCCCACGGAGTCCCCACAGTTGGTGAAAAATAACAGTGCCTCACTAGGCCGGCCAAAATTCTCGCCTGACCACTGAGTTCCGTTGTGGTCACAGAGTGCAGGCCTCGGTCTGGAAGAGAAGAAAGAAGTGAAATAAAATGCAGATGGTGCACAAAGAGCTTCATCATACTTGATAGGTCATTTCTAGAGAATTACATGATTAAGGAACGTGAGAGAACAGAGTAGCAGATGTATTGGGACTTCAGAAAAACATTTTGTAGGGGGCTTTAAAATTACTTGGGAGCTTAATAAAAATTGACATCTATATGGACACTATCTCATGGTTGGAAAGCCAGCTGAAAGATGGAAAAGCCTGTAAACAAATGAAAATAAATGGCTTGGCGTTCACATTAAGAGGAGTTCTCAGCATTGGCACGTGAAGAGCTATTATTTAGCATGAGAGCTCCATGGCTAAGCTTTTACAGTGGGATAAATAGATTGGGAATGAACAGTGCAAATGAACTATACTGGCAGGAGCCTCTGGAAAGGTAGGGACCCTCATACCATGGAGGTGTTGGTATTCAAATTTAGAAAAAGACTACTCCCGAACATCTGTTTTTCAGAATACAAAGTGGTGTCATTGTGGCTGGAAAGCCAGGAAGAGACCACAGTCCTGACTGTGTTCAAGAAGAGTGGCTGTTGAGAGTGCTGCTATGGAAAGAGCCTAAATGTCCATCAACTGATGAATGGATAAAGAAATTGTGGTTTATATACACAATGGAGTACTACGTGGCAATGAGAAAGAACAAAATATGGCCCTTTGTAGCAACGTGGATGGAACTGGAGAGTGTGATGCTAAGTGAAATAAGCCATACAGAGAAAAACAGATACCATATGGTTTCACTCTTATGTGGATCCTGAGAAACTTAACAGAAACCCATGGGGGAGGGGAAGAAAAAAAAAAGAGGTTAGAGTGGGAGAGAGCCAAAGCATAAGAGACTCTTAAAAACTGAGAACAAACTGAGGGTTGATGGGGGGTGGGAGGGAGGGGAGGGTGGGTGATGGGTATTGAGGAGGGCACCTTTTGGGATGAGCACTGGGTGTTGTATGGAAACCAATTTGACAATAAATTTCATATATTAAAAAAAAGGAGAATGGCTGGGGCAGGGGGGCAGATGAAAGATTCTCTGTTACATCAGGCAAATTGACAATTGAGAAGGAAGGGATCTACAGATGCTTGAAAGATGTAAACAACAAGTATAAAAAGATGTATCCCAACCCCCCAGGGCAGAGTGATAGGAGAGAAGTAAAAAAAGGATCATTGCAGCCAAATTCTTTCAAATATCGAGAACTCTGTTGGTCAGTTACGCTAGGAAATGATTCTTTTAGAGTTCATATTCCTATTTCAAGACCCTACTCAAATGTCACCGCATTTTCCTGGCTTTCTTTGATTCTTCTCCCACACCTCCAAGGCAGAATTAATCACTCCCTCAATTCTCTTGCACAGCATTTCAGAAATGCTTACATTGTAGCACTAACCACACTGTATTTTAGCTCCATTTTGACCTCTATTTAGTAGGATGTGAGCTTCTTATGGACTGGGTTTGTGTCTGATATTTTTCACCTCCAGCGCCTAGAATACTGACTAGTCTATTAGATGTGTAACACAGTGAATGGCACACCCTGATGCGTTTCCTTGGGATTTAGTTGTCCCAAGTTATTGTTTGTTACCTTGATAAGGCCACACTGCATTACAAAATGAGGGAGAGAGAATGTTTTATGTAATGATATGAAAAGATTGCCCATATGCTCATTTTAAGAGAAAAAGGCAAGGTGCCAAGCAGTGTGTGTATCTTGCTACCTTTCATGTAGAATGAAAGAAAAATCATAATACATTCCTATTTGCTATTGTATTCATAAGTGACATCTGAAAGGTTACTTAAAAAGCTAATTACTGGTTAGCTCTGGGGGAGATAGTGTAATAGAATGATGGGGACAAAGATAAATGCAAAATATTTTACTGTATACATGTTTATATCGTTTTGACTTCTTAAGCATTCATTCAACAACTATTACAATATTTAAAAATATCTCTTTAAAACTAATCACACAGAGCACGAAAGCAATAGCAACAATGATAAGAAGGCTGACAGGATGCCATGGTTCGTTAGTTTAAGCAGAAAGGTAGTGCTGTGTATTGGTTGGTTTTAACAAATGAACTCAACTCCAACTATGGACCAAGTTGTTGCCGAAGAAATTAAGGGAATTTTTATTTTCTCATACAAGTCATGGTAATCACAATTTTTTTTTTGGAAAGCTAACTGGATGAAGGTGGTGCCTCACTCTGCTTCTACTAATTACACTACCAGGGCCGCATGCCTTAAGGATTCTCCATCTGTCACATTGAACCCAAGACAATTCTTTAACATATTGTTAGAAAATCAATATTTTAAGTAATGAGATTTGGTCTGTCCTTGAAGTAGTGCTGGGTCCTAAAATAGACTTATATGAAGTTTTCTTGTGTCTAAACTAATTAGTGATTGCTCCCCTGACTGATTACTTTCAAACAAAAACTATCACTATACATATATATGTATACACACACACATATATATATGTACATACATATATATATATATTCATATATATGTACATATACACACACACATACATCTTGAATGACACATGTCAAAATATAATTTTCAAGAAGTTACCAAACATAACCCATACAAATATAAAATATGCATGTGTTAAAGAGTTATTCAACTCATTAATGAGAGAACGAGCTGGCCAGTAAAGACGGTTCAAAGGAAAAGTAAAAAACCGAAGTTGTATAGGCGTGGGAGAAAAAAATGTTTGACCAAGATGGGGTTAGATACATAACTAAGATGGTTACACAAATATGATGCTTAATAAATCCCACAGAGCAATAAAACCATAGCCTTTGGAATTATCTTTTCTACCAGGCAGAAATCATTTGTATCTCTACTAGATAAAAACCTACCAACAAACAGGCAACTTCACAGAAAATGGACTTTTAGTCAATTATTAGATACAGTCAAACAAGGTATATTCCCTTGAATGGTCAAATAATTGTCAGGTGGGCTTGTTAAACAATGCTCTGATATGACATCCAACGGGTATATGTCACTGTCTCTTTGCCTTACTTTCAAGTTAGTTGATGTTTCTTAATACATGTTAATGAAAGTGAAAGTTGGTGAAAGAATGGAGTGAGCCTTATCTTTGTCACCAGGCCTGGGAACAATGGGGTTTTAGATATTTTAAGAGGTAGGCCTTTTCTAATGGGATTCTCTGTACATATGAGTTAAAAAAAAAAAAACAGAATTATTAAGATATGTATTTTGCAACTGATATGATGTTGAGGATGAGGACAACATTGATACCCCTAAAAAAGACAATAATAAATTCGACTTCATTTGGAAGTAAAATATATGCATAATTTTACATTTATTTCTTGAGACGAGGGAACATCCTAACTCACAAAACTACCGTGAGCAGAAGACCATTTTATATTTATACAAACTGAGGATGCAGCTGTAATACATGAAAATATCTCCACAAACCAATTAACAAGGGAACTTGTCTTTCCTTGCTAATTGGGAAGCTGCACAACAAAGCTTATGGCTTTGTTGCTTCAGAGTAAATCACAGGGCTGATCACCAGAAGGCATATTTTTGATGTATTCCACCCAGCCTGTCAGTTCTCTAAATTGTAAGCAAAATAGTCATACAGTCAATGGCAAAGGCTCAGTCAGAGCTCTTCAGGAAAAATAAAGGTCCACAGAGAAACCAAAAATGCAGAGTTCATGTTGACAAAAGGATAGTTTTTCAAGAAACAGTGCAATCTATATTTTTCCAGAACGTAATGCAAGGCATAGCCTCAAGTATCATTAAGTAAAACTGGTTAATTTAGGTAGTAATAAATTAGTCTAGGAAAATTCTTAGAAATGCATCAAGCCAGCAATTCATTTAAAAAAAAAACACACACACAAACTTTTCACCCTGGGAATCCATGGGCTAAGCCCAGAATAAGAACAATTCTATTTATCCTCGTCCAAGACACTACTGAGTTTTCTACATCTCTTTCTTTTTGCTTTGTGTAATATACTAAGGAATTTTAAGTTGGAAAGTTTACAGTTGGCATAAACATTTTATACTTCCCCATAGGAATATCAGAGATGCTCTGCTTATAGAGGAAATTTGTCCTTAAGAAGAAGAAGAAGAAGAAGAAGAAGAAGAAGAAGAAGAATGATGGTGGAGGAGGAGGAGGAGGGGGAGGAGGAGGAGGAGGAAGAGGAGAAAAAGAGCAGCTGGTTATCCAAACATTTCTCTTATAATAACCAGATGATTTGAAAAGGGAAAATGTTGTGAAGAGAAACACATGCAATTTGAATTCTTTGAAAGCACCACAACTACTATAGGAAAAAAAATATCTGGCCCAAATAAAAGTGTCTCCAATGCTACTTAGTATTTTCTTACTGACCCATTAAAAGCTGATGTACCGTTCAGGAAAAATAGGAACCCGAAAAAAAGACCACTTAACATCTTCAAAGTAATGTCATCATTCTTTATATTTTCTGTGCCCAAGGCAGACTTTTTCTTTGTTCTTTTCTCAATTGGTCTCTTAATAAAGCCTGAGGAGAGACTATACTTCCCCATGAAGATAAGGCTATTAATTAACCAGATTTGCCAAATAAGACTGGAAAAGTAAAGTATTAAGTAGCAAACTTAAATGCTGCAAAGTCATAACTGTGGCAGCAACACAGGGAGATTTCAGTGTTATAACCATCTTTAGGGCTTTAACTTCTACATGGGTAAAACTCCAAGGTTGTTTTAACATCTGATTATTAACAATCAAAACCTAGGCTTTGGGGTCTCCTTATGGTTATGGGAGATAAGTGCATTTTTATTCATTTATTTTTAATTCCCGAAAATTGTCTTCATATCTGCTCTTGATTTGAAAACAAAATACTAACCAAAAACCCTGTCTGAAGAGAGACTACAAAGGATCTAGGAATGCTACATAATAATGCTGGGGAATAGGGATTTCTCCCCTTACACTGATCTGACTGGATGTGGAAGCCTTAGAGGAGGTAAACACTGGTCTGAGATAAAGCAGAAGTAGAAAAGGAAACCTCTCCAGGAGAACCTTTATTCACAGAGGCAGATGGGGCTGAAGGCTCCCTTCAGTGTACCCCCAAATCTCAAAGACACAGCCAGGAGATCAAAAGCCACCAAGGAAGTCTACAAAAGAGGCAGAAAAGGTACATCTGAGTGGGGAGCTAGGGAGAAGAAAATGTAGAAGCTCATAAAGAAGGAAAAATTCTATAAAAACATAGGAAAGTTTTTACCTAAAATGGAGGCTTCATACATGCAAATAAGTACATTCAAACTAAGAAGTGGTACTGGAAGGGCAAGCCACAGGGAACGGAAAGTCATTTTCCTGGTCATGCAAATGAAGGTCTCAGATTTGGCTTGTGACCTTGAAGATGAGAAATTGCAAGTGTCCTAGACCATTAGAAGTCTAAAATAATATTATGTGTTAGGGGAGAAAAAAGGTTCCCAAATATATAAGGGATTTGATGTACTCTTTTGAACTCCCAGGCAGACTAATTTTATCATTCTTATCTTAGTCTTCACCTCTGAAATTTCATTCCTTTATCCTAGTTAATGGTCCAGCACACTGTAGTGTTCAGTTCGAGGCAACATGGTTGGGTGTCAAGTCAAAGAAATAAAGACAGAGGTCAGATTCTTGCTCTGACTCTACTTTTCAAAGTAACCTCTGGAAACCAAATCTTAAGCATTTGACCTCTTTTCCACACACTAATCTCCTCGTATTTCCATAAATCGTCCACCTTTTGAATAAGTGTTTTCAATCCTTAAATTGAAAGACCTTAAGCAAAGGGAAAACACAGACTTAAAATTGTTTTCAGAACCACTAAAGTCTACTAAAGGGAAAAACGATGACAAAGGCATGGGAAAGAAGTCTAAAAGAAAATCAGATTGAGGACTTTTGCCTTATGAAATCCCCAATGTTTGGAAAATGAAGATTTCATAGTTGTTCTTTAAATGGGAAGATTGAGCTTGGATCACTTGAGGGGGGGGAGAAGAAGGTAAAGAGGAAGGGGGGGGGGAAGGAGTGGGGAAGGAAACAGGTGGAAGGATCCAAACCTTTTTATTTCCAAAACAGACTGTATGATTGAATTTCAATTTTCCTTTCCTAAACCAGTTTGCATTAACACTAATATAACCATCGGGTATGAGTACATAGTTCAAATGCTTTTAATGAAGTGAATCAATATCTTCCTCTCGTAAATCAGCCTTGGTTGATGGGGGAAAGTGGGGCATGCAGTTATATCTGAAATGGCCACATGTGTGGTGCATGCAAAGGGGGACAGGGAACTACAATTTATAGATCCCCTACTTGGGACAAGGTCCTTCACACAGGTGACAGGATTTACCCTTACATTAACCTTATGAGGCAGTGGTTTTGTCCCTGTTTTGAATAGGAGGATACAGAAGCTAAAAATGCTGATTCCCCAAGGTTTCATGGCCAATAGAGGCAGAGCCACAATTCATATCTAGTTTGGTCTGACACCAGAGCTTCCTCTCTTTTGCAGATCATCTGCTGCCTACATGGGCCTGACTGGCTTCCCATGGGCATTTGACTTCATCCAAGATTTGGTAAGATCAGCCCTACTCTACTCTCAGTGTAACCACAAGAATTCTTATAAAATATCAAACTACTAAAAGTCTAATAAAATACCAACAATCTTATAAGGTTCTTATAAAATATACATCTTTCATGAGGCACACACACGAGGGGTCCTTGGTTCTCAACAGTTTACTGTACTGATAGAAATTCCCACCTACAAGTACATTTGTTTCTCATGTGGACACATATAAAGCCTTTGTTGTATTGAGGGTATACTTTCAAGTCAGACAGACATGGTCCTGTGAACAACATAGCCTTATGTAGTTTAGTGTTTTTCACACAAAATATAACTTCAAACATTCTAAGTAATATATGATTTACAATCCTTTGTTCTCCCCTACCAAACTGCCAACCAAATGGCTTAGTGAACACCACCAGAATGGTCTTTCTTTTCCTGCCTATATTGCTTGTTCTTTTCCTTTCCAAACTAATTCAATCACACTTCTTAGAAACTTGAAAGAGTGTAGGTCACTCTTTTATTGTAACTCAAAATCAAATGAAAAACCAGTATAACTTATCAGGAATAGTCTAATGTGAAAGACCAAAGAGAATCTGCATGAAAGGTGAATATTTCTGAAGAGCAATAAGAAATACGGATTCTACTATAATATAGAGGATTCATGGGCGGGGGGGGGGGGGAGGCGGGGACAAGACAGCATGAACCCACCCCCAAAAAAGAAGAAATAACTGTGGCTTCTTTAACTTCAAAACCAGAATGATGACTGCTTCTTAGAAGGGATTGGTTTCAGTTTCTCTCACTTAACCTACCCACCCATGTGGAGTGCCTAGATGAACAGTCTCAGCATCAGTGTGGAGTTGGTGAGGACAGACCATCATACTGACCCCACCACTGACCTGATGAATCAGAATCTGTGCATTGGAGAAGTCATCTCCTCCCCAGTGATTCATATGCACATCCATGTACATTGATCTATTGAATTTTGGCACAGAAGAGAAGGATTCCTTTTCTTAGAGATGAGACTAGAAATAATAATTACACTAAAAAAATAATAGAAATCATGATGGAATAAAAATATAATTTCACTACAATAATCCTACTGAAGTTATATCTAGATATAAAGACTGACTTTTAGGAAAATGGAGATGGTTTTAAACTTTTTTTTTTCAAAATAAGTTATGTGATTGAATTCAGATATTTTTTTTCTCACTCTTTTGCTGACATTGATATAACCAAAGGTTGAGTGAATGCATATCTTCATGTGTAAATAGGGATAATATTGCCCACCCCACAGAATTGTGGTGAAAATTAAATAATGTGTGAACAATACCCAGCCTATAGCAGGCAGTCAAAACATAGTAGCACTATTAGTAACCATAATTACTAATTTTTGTACCAGAGTTCAAGTAGATTAACTGGCCAATTTAACTGGTCTCCCAATCAATTTTATTTTCTCCCCTGTTGTTTGTTTGTTTGTTTATTTGTAGAGATGTGTGGATCTACAATCACAGCAAAACTTGGTTTTATATTCCTTAAATTCCTAGATATGTAAATGATGAATCCAGTCAAAGGAAATTCTCCAAATATGCCAGACCCTAACATACTGATTCTACATTCTCCTGTGACTCAAAAATAAACAGTATAATATTTACCTGCACTATTATAATTAGAACAGGAAATGCTTCAATTAGACTTCTTCTCATGACAAAGAACCATTCCCTTAGTGTTCTCTCATGTGACAAACCCACCTCAATCTACATCCATCACCACGGTTTCCATTTCTAATCCTACCCTCAGAACTGTGAGCTATATAATTACCACTACGCCATATTAGCATTTGTGGGTTCCCTCGATACTAATGGGATGCAAAAGGTGACATGTGTATGGATTGTGTCAAGTTGTCACACTCCACAAAAACATGGTCCTAATCCCACAGGCTGCAATATCCACCGAATGATACACTCATGTCACAGAAGTACATAAATAGCGCTCTGCTGCCCGTTAAGGTTTCCTGGCAGTGGGATGAGCTCAGGGGGATGTATGTGAATGAGTGATCACATGTCATACGAGATGATTAAAAATGAGTAGGTCCCTTTTAGAGATTAGTGATTGTTAAATTATTTCATTCACTTGCTATTCGTGATGAATAATAAATCACTTTCCACGTCTGCTGTTCTATTCATTTACTACATAGGGATGTTTAGAAGCTAATTACTCTGAGATAGTCTCCCCAGCAAGAACGGAAGAAGGGGATGGGGCATTCCAGTTCTGATCGCCTGTTTTTTATGCTGGGACTAACATTTAGCCAGATTTTTTTTTCCTTAGGGTTGCCCATAGTTATATCCATTTCCTAGTGTTCTTGAAGAGTTTTACTTAGTATGTCCTAGTGTTTTAAAGGCTGTTGGGGACTCTTTGAAGGTCAAAAAGCCCCTTAATCTAAACTAGTACTTCCTAGAACTGTATAAATTAATTGTCTGTTTGGTAGGTGTCAGGAGGACTCATTTCCTTACTGAGAATATGTTAAACTCCTCACAGGATGTGCAACACACTCAGCCCCTTCCCTCTAAGCTTGCAATTAATCTGTTCCTTCAGCTCAGTATTTACCGAGTACCTATTTATCAAAGCTCAATGCTTTGATAAAGATTGTGAAAAAGAGAAAGATAAGCCATGTTCTTGGCTCTAAAATTAGCCTAACATCAAATCAGAGAGACAGTTGATATATATAAAATGATAAAAGATTCAATAAATATCTATCTCACAGGAATCTTGGGCTATCCACTGTGTTAGGCGCTTTTGTAAACATTATGTCATCTATTTAATCATAACAATGTTTTGGGATGAGTTTTATCACCATTTTACAGATAAAGAAATTGAAGCTCAGAAACGAGACTTACTTATGTTTAAACAGCTACTTGGTAGAAGAACTGAGACCCAGACCCCTCTGAACTCCAAGTCCAGTACACTTTCCAAACCCCCATATGTTCCATACACAATATGTGAGATAATTAAGAGCTAATTTGTGAGGCAAGGAGATTAAGTCTTGTAGTTCAGAGAGAAGGGCCCAGAGTTATCAAATAAGTCTTTGTAGACACAGGGTCTTCACAAAGTGAGGCTGTGAAGGGTAAAAAAGGTGTAAGTGGCAGAGGAGAAAAGGAACAAAAGAAGCAAAAGCCAAGAGATCAAAATGAGAAAGGGACATGGGAGGGGCGATTACAACTGGACTTGAGTAAACCATATACATTGTGTGGGGGACTGATTGATTAGGTTTCCCAGGCTAATGAAGCCATTACATGTCACATAAGAGAAAAGAGAGCTACTGTATTCTTTCCTTGACCAAATTTTCATCAGGTTCCTCTGAGTTGCCTTCTTAAGTAGGCCTCAACCTCAGCCTATGGGAACTACAAACTCTCAGAACAAACAATTGTATCCCCACCTCCCCACCCCCACCCACTAAGAGACTTAAACTCTAGCATGGTTTTTATGGGCCCAAAGCCTTATCCCTAGGATGACCACAGTCCCTTAAGTCTGGCTGAGAAAGCTCCAGCTGCCACAAGAATTTACTGTTTGTTCCAGCCAAAACTGGACCATAGACCCCTAATCTCCCTTTTCTTAGAGCATTTTCTTCAGAAAGCTTATAGTTATAAATCTTTTCTCTGTCCCTTTGAGATATATCTTCTAAAACCCAGGAATATCATTCTCAAGTGAGCCATTCCTTTGAAATGTAATCATCAAGAAAGGTAGGGTCCCTGTTGCCTAGTTTCTGTGGGAGGGTAGGAGCCTAACTTTGATAAGCATGAGTTAGTTAGCAACAGATGGCCGAATCATACTGACCATCACTACGCCCCAACATCCTTCAATACTATTCCTTAGGTACATGCCAGCATTTAAAAAGCTTCCCACCTTTTGTTTCAATGGAGATGAGTTCAGTTAATACTGGAGTCTCCATCCCCTACTGCACTAGACTGAAGAAAATCTGTCTTTCCATCTTTAACATTTAGCCCTATTTCTCTTTGACAATATTGGGCAGAAGAATGACAATAAAAGCAATGTTTAGCTTAGGAGCAAGAAGTAGAATGGTCACTTTCCCCCTTAAAATCCTTCAGTGACACCTGGGTAGGTCAGTCAGTTAAGCGTCCAACTTCAGCTCAGGTCATGGTCTCGTGGTTTGTGAGTTCGTGCCCTGCTTCAGGCTCTGTGCTGACAACTCTGGCTCTGGAGCCTGCTTCAAATTCTGTGTTTCCTTCTCTCTCTCTGTCTCTCCCATTCTCATGCTCTGTCTCTCTCTGTCTCACAATAATAAAGAAACATTAAAAAAAAAATCCTTCAGTGGATCCTTGTCACTTCAAGGTTAAAGCTAAAAGAATTAGGCATGGCATACAAGGTCCTTCAGGTCCTGACTCCTGTCTTCCGTTCCAGACTCATCTTTCACCAGCCCTCAACCAATACCCAGTGTTATACCCAGCTATAATGTAAGCTTGCCCTTCCTGAAACAGGCCATACCAGTTTCTCATCTCCATAATTTTTCAAAGGCTAGTCCTTTTGCCTGGAATGGTGGGAAAAACAGCTAGCATCTACTGAACATTCAAGGTATGGTGGGCTCCATCCTAAGAAATTATATTCAGTATCCATTAATCCTCACAGTTTTATAAGATAGATGGTCTCCTCTTTCACATGAGGCAAGTAAAAGCTCAATGAGTTTAGCTAAGTTGTCCAAGGTCATTCAGAATGGCAAAGCAGAATTTAACTCAGGGAATTTCATTGTGCTCCTGACTCAGCTTTTACTCAAAACCAAATAGACCATATTATTTCCTCTCCTCCTCCATTATTTTTCCTACCTTGTTCCCATTGTAAAATTCTAGGCATACTGTCAAACCCAGCTCAAGACTCTCTCCCACTTGAAATAGGCCCAATCCCTCTCTCCTCTGCTTTTATAGCACTCTATGTCTTCTGTGGTTATAACCCTTGTCATGTTACAGAGAGTTTTTTATCCATTTGTGTCTCTTTCACCTTGAAAGTAGAATGTCTGGTTCATTTTCATCCCAAGCCCAGTACTTGCCACAAAACACATGTTCAGCTAAAGTCTTTTGTATAAATTCTTGAAAGTAGGGAGAGACAAACATAAGACAGGTAGTTGGAAAAGTTATGGAAGAGACAGCATATGTTAGTATTGGCTGACTTACTGATTTGTTACAAAGGATTATAAAGAAGAGGAATAAAAAAATTGATCCATTCAACATATATGTATTGAACCCCTTCTGTAGGCCTAACACTATGGTGAGCACTTGGATAACATCGAAGCTTCCAGCATGGTTAGTGGGAAAACAAAAACCATTGGCAGGAATAAGGAAATCCTTCCAGAGAAGTGATTTTGTTGGGGATAGGTGTCAGAGAAAAGAATTGGATACTCAGATTGATGATTTATAAAATCCTTGAGATGAACACATTTGCGTTTTTCTGTTTTGATTTGATTTTTGGTGTATTTCTTCCAAAAAGAAGGAAGATAGGTATTTGTCATTTATAGACGAAAAAAGTCCATTTCAGCTGGGTAGATTTTCTGTAGGTGGCAACGTAGGAGAATGGATTTGAATGAGCACTTGTTTTGTGTCTGCGTAATTGAGATTGCAGTGTTATTAGTGTTCCAGGGTTCTCACCATAAAACCCAAATTGTTTGCTGCTTTGCATAAATTTACATGCCAAATTAAGGGAGTTTTAACCCACGTATGTGGGAGGAAGGGAAGAGAAATTAATACAGTTTGTATAATTACATTCAAACCCAAATTAAGAGACTGTTTTGCATATCATATGCAGAGTAGTTTAGTAAATCTATCAACTTAATCAAGCCCCAGGTGAAGGACAGTGAGCTCCAGTCAGTTGTGTGCTGGTAAATGTTGAACAACTTGCTCTTCCGGAGAAAAACAGTTATCTTAGATAGGGTTTGCGGATTTCTGTTTACATCATGGATGATTTCAAGCTACCAATCTGATATCACTGAATACTGAGTTGGGAAGAGATGTGTATATTTGACTTTCAGGAGCCAATGTATGTGGGTTCCAGCATACCACAGGCTTCATCTGAAGATTAAAATTTCACACATCTCACTTACTGAGCTTCTAAACTTAAGAGCTCCTTCTAAAAGATGGACTCTCTGACTGGTGGAAGGAATGTCAGTAGCCATGAGAAATTGTTAAACAGTGAGCCACATGCCTCTTCAATTTGGGGGAACTTAACAGCTTCTTCAGGGAAGAACCAAAGCCAAAAGTACAGAAAGGCAATGATATTCCCTCATGGAATGGTGTGTGAATGGAGGAACATTTGCTGACACATTAAGGACTGAATGACTCCACTGTTGGAACAATCCCCTCGAGCCCACCATCCCTGTGTAGTTCTAAACACAGGCCAAGTGTGGCATAGATGCACAGGACACTACGGTGAAAGACAGCAAGTACCTGAGAGCACTAGAATTACCTGCTTATATGTTTGTTTCTCCTAGATCCTGAACCCCCAAGGGCATCAGCCACGTTTTATTCAGCATCGTATTCCCAGTGAGCCACCGACACACAGTGGTTTCTGGATTGATGCATACAGTGAGGAAATGAGTAAACTTGCAGGGAAAATGTTACATTTAGGACACCTGCACTGCTTACTTAACAGGTATACTGTGAGGATAACACAATGACAGATGGAAAGCTTTTTGAAAAATGAAAGAATTAAACAAAAGCTGGGTATCATCGTTATTACTATATCTCAAAAGAATCTGCTGTAAACTAATTAGAGCAATATGGGGTTTTCCAGTCAGGGATATTGACAATAATCTCCTGTAGATATAGAAGCCTCCCAGTCATGTGGTAAATGCCTTGAAGTACTGCCTTCTAAATTATTGTCAAAATATGATAGATTGCCAGTTTCAGAAGCTCATTGGATAAAGTACGTCAACCTCTGGGAAAATAAGAAACTTTGTGATGGTGTTTCTAAGACCCATATTTTGATATAACTCCACTAGAATGGGTTACTTGTTAAATGTTTCTGCTTAGATTACTTCTCTTTTAAGCTTCTACTGAACATATATTAAGTGCTGCTGCATTCATTTTATCAAACAGCAGAATGTCTAGACTGTTGGCCATAATTTGTTGGTCAGCCATTATGTATTACCTCAAAGATTTTCAAAAGTGGGCACCAAGCAGGTCAGAGTGATCTGAGAAACTTTTTCACACTACACACATTACCCAGAAATTCTAAAAGGCCCACAGTGTGATGCATCCATTTCCTCCCTACAGGCTGAAAAGCAGTGTTTCAGAGGGATGTGTGTTTTATGCCTCAGATGTGATGGGATGGAAAAATCAAGAGACTGAGGACCACAGATAAGTATTTACAGAATGGATTCATGCATAAACTAGAATATTAGAGCTAAAAGGAATCATTAAGAAGATATGAAGCCTCCTTTACCCCACCAAGAAGTAACTGAGTAACCCAGTGAGGTCAGGCAGAGCTCAGGTCCAATGCTAGTCAGTGGGAAGGCAAGGCTAACAGCTACCTGGTCAGTGTTTTTATATCTGTTTATGACCTCACTCTCACTGATGGCTTTACCACAATAGACATCACAGTATGTCTTGCCAAGGTATGACATTTAAAGTTTTACTTTATCTTCTATACCATCTTAGTGCTCAATCTGTTTACACATTTATTAAATTAATAACCACTTTATAATTTGGCACTAATTTCATTGCCTTTCTTTATGGTATTTATCTCCTTGACCTAACTTCCTATTCCATAGCAATATTTGTGCCACATATTTTATAGAGTCCCAACCTACTGTAATTATTCAGTGAGTGTTAATATATTCTATCTACTAAGAATGATGTTATTTGCTGAAGATACAGTACCACACAAGACAGACAATGTCCCTATCTTTACAGAATTTACAATCTAGTGGAGTGGCCGTGCAAATAACCACATAATTATAACAAGCATATAAGTACTATAATGGGGGAACTATAGATTTCTGTGGGAACTCAGGAAAGGGATAGTGCATTTATTACCTATGTTGTAATGCAAGTTATTCTAAAAGTTAGTGGCTCAAAATAACAAATATTTATTATCTCATAAATTATTTGGGTCAGCAACCCAGGCATGGCTTAACTAGGTACGTCTGACTCAAATTCTCTCATCAGGTCACAACCACACTGTCAGCTAGGCTGAAGTCTAATTTGAAGGCTTAACTGGGGATGAGGTTTCATCTGTTTCCAAAACTGCTTATGTGACTTTTTAATAGGTTTCAAAAGGTTTGTTTCCAAGCTCACTGACATGGTTGCTGGCAGGCTTCAGTTTCTTACCATATGGGCCTTTCCACAGGTGTTTGAAAGATCCTCTGGTAATTGATGGTCCAAGAGAATCAGAGACTGAGAAAGGATGCTGGAGACAAAAGTCAGTCTTTTTGTAACCTAATCTTGGAAATGACATCTTAAGGAGAAAATGCACATTCCTTCCGCTATATTCCATTCATTACAAGTGAGTCACAGTTCCAGCTCGTATCAAAGGAAAAAGACTGCACAAGGGCATGAATAGGGCCAACGTAAGGACTCCCTATCACAGATACCTTAAATGGGCAGGGATTGGGGTATATGGAAAAGGAGCCCCTTTGCTCCCCGATCCTGAGAAAGTAGCATCTGAATGAACTTGAAAAATTGAAGGCTGAGCAGAAGTGGCCAGGCTGGAAGTGTGCATGTGTGGTTGAGTGTGTGCATATATATGCACACTCACACAAGGGGGTAAGGATAGCATCAAAAAGGCTATTCTTTTTCCAGGATAGCTTGTGCAAAAAAGCAATGGTGAGAGCAAACACGTTTAGTGTTCCTGGAGCACAGAGGTATAACCAGAGGTGGACACTCATAAAGGATGAGGCTGGTTGGACAGGAAAGCCAAAGGATGGGTCGTGACCTCACCCTCTTGCTTTCCTTTGTCTCCTATGACTTACACTGTTTTTATCATTAGATAATAATAGATTACCGAGAGAAGTATCAGTCAGGTGCAAGTAATACAATATCCAACTCATACTGACTTAACCAGTAAGGAAACATATCAGTTTGCATAAGACTAGAATATTTCCAAGGTTGACTGACTCAGTAGCTCAAGAAGAGTCTTTTCTACTTATCCACTTTGCCATCCTGAGTACTGGCTTCATTCCCATGGTGTCACTTCACACACAACAATGTTCCATGTATTTCTTACTTGAGATGGAGAAAACCTTTCCCAGAAGTTCTTTATTTTTCTCCCTTCCTCTCTCAGTGGCCAGGATTAGGTCATAGTCTAATTCCTGAGTGAGTCAATGGCAAGGGGGAAAAGAATTACTTTGATTGGCTTAGACTAATCAACTAGGATGGGATGATGTGGCACATCAGCCACAACTACCCACTAGAGACAGCTGCATACTCAGACTAGACTGGTTTAGCCCTTCAAAGAATTCTTTCCACTGATTTGTGCTCTGGCTTCCATGCCCTGGACTGTAATCAAGGGCAGTTCAAGGCTCAGCCACATAAAATCTGCTTCTACACTAACTAAAAAACTGCTTTTGAAGGCATTTTTTTCTTATATCACTTGAGGCCTTTTGTGGAAAACCTTGCATAAGAAACACTTTCCAAAATTAAAGTTGAAAAAACAAAGTTCTTGAGGACAAGAAATATGGAGCTGACCATGCTTCCCTTTTTCCAATGGCTGCCAGGAAACTCTAAGCGAGAGCAGGAACCACAGACCTCTATTAACAATTGTAAATTATTGAGGAATTTACTCCCTGCTTGTTTTCTTGGACTTCATTTTGTTTCTGTATCTCTCCAACCCAGACATCAGCTGATGCCTCCAGGTTTCTCTGGCTCAGCATTCTCCTTTTCACCCTCTGTCACCGAGGCTCATTTCCCTCACTGGTTGCCACCGGAAACACTATATTAAGCATTTGGGGAAACTGCTTACTGCAGATATCTGTAGAATGAGGGGGCCAGGGGGAAAACCCAGGCCAGATGACAGACGTCAATTAGGAATTTCACTCACCTGTGTCATCAATACATTCCCCAGTCCCACCGCACCTTCGTCCAATCTCTTTAGGAACAACGCATATTTCTCTTCTTGGCCTATGCATAGCAGTTCAGGAATCATCTTTGGCTATTTAAGTAGGCCTTTGGGATTTCTCTTTCCATTGTGGACAGGTCATCAAAGTACTCCAAGCATGGTTCTCCCCCAGAGAAAACCTGGTAGATGATAACATTTTCACCATCTTCTTATACATATATATGGTATTAAACTATTGTGTATGTCTTTCTTTTTAAGCCACCCAAAGTCCTTTTTGAAAAAGACAGATTATAATTAAGTTTACTAAAGCTACCTAAACAATGTTATAAAGGACATTATTGGCTACAAAAAATAAAATGCTTGAAATTACAAAAAGGGTGTAGCTAAGCAAAACATTTGCACATGATCTGGGGTGTGGCTGTGTCACATGTAGGTCTCATTTTCCTATCCTTCTCCTAATGCTTACATACAAGATGAGAAATCAATTGAATAAAACACTAGATAATTCTGAATCCAAAACACACCTCTCAAGTATTTAGAGATCATAATTTTAATAAATATTTTCATGGAAAGAATATATTGTAATCTTTTTGGAACATCACATACTTCACTCTGCTACCATACAGCACTACAGTCAAGAAAGACTCCTTGACATGATATTGAATAGTTATGTGATCCTGCCATGGCAGAAAGAGAGGTTTTTAAAGATGCTGAAAAAGATACCTAACCCAAAACAATATTCTTGAATTATTCATTTTGCCACAATGCAGTTGGAAACTGATCCCCACAGGTCTCCTTTCCACTGCTCTCCAACCCCCTTCATTGTTCCTTTGGAGACTTCATCTCAAGTCCTCACTATTCACAAACCTTTTCTGGAACCCAGCATGAGTATGCAAAGCCATCAATAATTTATTTTTTTCCACTTTGGGTGGTGATAATGTTACTGTATCAGCACAAAAATGATCCAGGTGAATAATGCTAACAATAAGAGTGCTACCTTAGATGTCCCAAACACATTTCCTCCCTGGAGTGCAGAATGTTCTATCTATCGGCTCATTTGTCCTTTCAAAAGAGGCAGATACTGTTATGTTATTAAGTTAGTAGAGAAGCATAAAGGTTTAAGCCACAGCCATCAGCAGAAAAGGTAGGATTAAATAAGAAAATGCATAGGGTCTAACTTAATAATCACCATACACTGAAGACAGAGTTATATTTTCTCCCTCTTCTGAAAATCCTCACTTGCACAGTGTAAAATTAATAAATACAATAAATTAAACTAATATTGGCATGCACTTTACACTTTACCAATACTCCCTGTGTACTACCATTCCTAATCCTCAACACTTGCCTGAGAAAGGATATTTTCATCTTCATTTTCTAGATGAAATTGAGGCTCAGAGAGGTGAATTTACTTGTCTGAG
The DNA here is from genome assembly GCF_023721935.1 of Panthera uncia. Classification (NCBI taxonomy): domain Eukaryota; kingdom Metazoa; phylum Chordata; class Mammalia; order Carnivora; family Felidae; genus Panthera; species Panthera uncia. Next base: position 102,480 of record NW_026058426.1, read on the forward strand.
ATTGGGAAACTGGCAGGTGTGAAGCCAAGACTCAAGTCAAGATCTTCCAACTCTAACTCAATTCTTTTGTTGTTATACTTCTGACTAGCAGTTGATAAGAGGGAATTTTATCCACATTTCAAATCAGACAGGAGCTCACAGTGCTTCATATTGTTGTATAGGATAAGAAGATGGAACTTAATTCACTCAGACCATTAAAGGCTTCTGGCTCAACTGGAAACATGAAAACAACTACCACAACAAGGTCTGGTTTTACTAAAAAAAAAAAAATAAATACACACACACACACACACACACACACACACACACACACACAATAACATCAGATTTTATTGACCTTGGAAACATTTCCAAGTCTCTTCTCTTCTCAAGAGTGGTCAGTCTGACCCCTAAAAAAGAAGGGAGGCCATTTAGAAGACAAGAAAGAAATGTAAATCAGATGGGAGCATGATTGAGGTAGCTAACAATTTATGCAGAGACATAGCATCAAAATGCTAAATATTAACTATGTTAGGAATGAGCAGTCTCGGCATGGTTTTCTATTTCAGAAGGTTAAAGAGGAGGTGCGTTTTAACATTAGGACCATTAAAGCCGTAAGGAAAAGGAGTAAGTACAAGCTGTCCAGCTAATGGACATTTCAGGATGGATGTATGCAGACAAATCTGTGCTCAGACTTGGGAACTAGAGACAAGACACTGAGGTAGAAAGGGCAGGCTTCTGCTCAGGTGCTCACAGAATGGTGCTTACAACCATCCACAGGGTGCCATCTGGACACTGGCTTGTCCTAGACACTAAATGCTAGTCACCTCCTCCCTTCTTCACAGGCCTGGAGGAATTGCCTCGTTTTGCAGCTGAGAAAACTGAGGTTCAGAGAGGCTAATTCTTCCCAAGTCCCAAGCCAGAAAGCAATTGAGCTGGGGAATTTGACTTTGAGGTTGGGCCTCCTCCTCACCACACCCTCTGGCCAGGCAAAGGAGGGTTATTCTACTGAGCAACAGAACACACGAGCTGAGAGTTTCAGGGCTGAAGCGAGGTGGCAAAAAGGAAAAGAAAGGATCCACGAAGCCTCTCCCTACTCGCTGATTCCCCACACCCTCGGTCACAGACCACTGCCCTCCTCCGGGCTCCTCGTCTCACCCGAGTGCTGAGGGAGAAAGGGAGTAGACAAGGTGGTCGAGCCCCTGCCCTGTTTCCTTCTAACAATCATTATTCATGACCAGCCAGGGAAACTGTGACTTGAGCCAGGGTCACAGCAAGGTGGCTTTCCAGGGGGCCACCTTGGCAGTCATCACTAAAACACTAAAAACCCTGAAATGTGGCCTCTCAGGCTTCCAGGCACATGTGGAATGCATTATGTTTCTAATCATAACACTGCCAAAGCTGCGTTCAAATAAGGAGCTTGTGAGAGAAACTACCCAAATTAGGAAACCAACATGGGCACAACAGATTCGGCCTTCAACCTCTCCTGCGCACTGCCAACATTTTTCTCCTCTTGCCTGATACTGCCATTTAAGCATCCTGTTAACTGACAGAATTTTTCATAAGGCAACCTCTGTTTGGGGAGAACTTGTACCAGGTTTATTTATAATTGTCCTATTTCCCAGCATTGAATCTGTTATGTTTACTGCTGCTTTTGTTATTAGGAAATATTCACCTTTCCTCCCCCAAAAGACTCTGGTCCTCTGGTCTTTTGTTTCTAGAAAGATCACTAGGCTCCTCAATCTCAGAATCTGACTAGCTATCAGAGTCACTGCCACTTTTTCTGCTTTTAAAGCAGATATTTAAGTATGCTCACTCTTTAATGTACCTCCAAGTGTAGCCCCAAATCTTTGAATTTGGGATACAGAGGATTCTTTTCCCAGAGGTATCTCATGCCTCTTCAGCAGAAATCCTAGGCTGGGAACCTACCTTCGTATCTTGCTTCGTGCCTCAAACCCCAAGCCTCATCCAAGTTCCTAATTTACCTCCCAAAGCTAGGGCACCTCCTTAATCAAAAGACATCCAAGTCAACAGTCATAAACAATTTCATTATCTCCATTACTTCCCATAAAAACCCTATGGGGAAGGTACTATTATTTTAGCTTTCTAGTTAGAAAACTGAGGCACAGAGCGATTGCAAAACTTGTTTAAAATCACATAGCTAGTTAATAACCAGATTTGGAACTACAACAATCAAGCCTCTCTTTCAATTTCTTGTTTGTAAATAACTTCAAACTCACAAAAAAGCTACCAAGAATGGGAACAGTACAAAAACACTGATGTATTCTTTGCCCAGATTCCCCTATTGTTAATAGTTCTTATTTGCTTCATTTGTACTCCTGTTTGCTTGCTCTCTCATCTCCTTACATATAAATAATGTTTTATACGTTATGTACAACAGACATTATATATGATGTTTTTCTCCTGAACCATTTAGAAGGAAGTTGAATACATTACGCCCCTTTGCCCTTAAATGATACAACGCATATTTCCTAAGAAGAGGGATATTCTCTTACATAACCATAGCACAGTTATCTCATTCAGTAAAGCTAACATTAACAATAAAATTATAATCTAATCTATATAATCCAATTTTTCCAATTGACCTAAAAATGTCTTTTATTGCATATTTTTTCCTCTTCTACAAGATTCAGTCTAGGATCAGGTTTGCATGTACTTGTCATGTTTCTTTTATCTCTTTTAATCTGAAACATTTCCATAGCTTTTGTCTTCTAGGACACTGACATTTTGAAGAATATCTTCCTCCCCTTTTTCTAGCAGTAAATGCCTGATTTGAGGTTTGTCTGATGTGTCCTCACATTTAAGTGACACATTTCTTGCCAGAATATTCATAAGTGATATTATGTGCTTCTCATGGTATCACATTCTGGAAGTACAAAATGTTTATTTGCTCCTCATTGGTGATTTCACTTTGTTTATCTAATCAAGGTGTTGTTTGATTTTTACACCATATAGTTTATAATTATTCCCCTTAAAACTAATAAGCAGCCTGTGGGGAGTCAGTTAAAGAACATGAAAATATACTGTTCCTCATCAAAATACCCCCTCCTCAGATTTAGCATTCAATGATGATTTTTGCTTGAGCCATTCTTAACTAAGATGTTTATAAAATGATGCCTCCACATTTACCAGTCAGTTCTTGGCTTTCTAGAGTAAGTAAGGGCTCTCCCTTTTCCTCCATTTATTTACTTATCTATTTATTGTCAGTATAGGTTTGTGGGTTTCTATTTTCTTTATTGATTTATATTCATACTCTCCCGATTTATTTTGATATTCAAATTGTTTTAGCTTCTCTTATCCTTATGACATACGCTCATCATTGTTTTTAACATTTCCTTATTTTCTTGCATAACGAGATGTTCCAGTCCCCTCTGGAACTTTCTATGCCCCAGGTCGAGATTCATCCATTTCTCTGAGAGATCTTTGCTCTTTTAGTAAAGAATGGTATTAAGGACCAAAATCTGAGAACTGGATGTGCTCAGTACTCAGTACTTACTAAGGTGTTTTTTTGTTTTGTTTTGTTTTGTTTTGTTTTGTTTTGTTTTGTTTTTTTTGCTTCTAGTTCCTTTCAGTACAGCTGGGAAATATATGCATGCATATATACAAATACATGCATACACTTACCTATATATCCAAACATGTACATACATGAGCACATGTGCATGCATACACATTTGTAAATATTTTGAAAATAAGTTCACACTAATGCCTCCAATTTGGAGCACAGTCTCTTAATCACTGCATAGTATTTGTTCTTTGCTTCCACATGTTTGGGGAAAAAAGCAAGATAGAAACTATTATGACAGCTTTACACCTGCTGCTTAAAATTTCACCCCTATTCTGGGGGCAACATTATGTGTCCTTAAAAGTGCACATTTGTCTTTGGTCCATATTTGAGCTCTTTCTCCTTGAAAGACTGCAGGCTTGTGAGGGATGAAGGCTTGAGTTTCTCCTGGAATTCAGAATCTTTGACTCCCACTGGTTTAAATACTTTGAAGTCATTCACAAAAAATACATCATATCCTTAGCAGCCAGTCTGTCCACCATGGACTCCAGATCTGAGAGGCTGACAAAGAAAAGTGAAGGAATGTAGGCAAAGACTCTTCTGGGTGGGGATGAAAGAATTTGGTGGCAAAAGAGCATGGGGTACCTTAAGTCTTTAGATGTTGAAGTGGGTGGGTGGGGAAGAGTCCCCAGAGATGGATACAAGGTAGCTCAGTGACTCTGTTCTCTGACTTTCCAGGTCTATTCAGGAGGAAAAAAGTAACTATATTCAAAAACAGGTAGTCATTGAACATTATGGCAACCCCCCAGCCCATCAACGCAAACCCACAACAGAGCCTAGAACTAAATGCAATGAACCAGCCTCAAGAGTAATGACCTGAGTAGCATAGGCCGTACTCAGGCACAACACAGGACTTCAGAAGAGTCCTGCTTACCAGTACTCATCAGCTTCAGCTTTCCTTTATGGTAATTGTATTGAGGCAGCAGTATATGATAGCTTTGCAACCAAAGGGAACTGAGTTCTAGTTTTCAGTCTGTTATATTAATAACTGTGTGGTCTTGGATTATAATGACCTCTCTGAGCCTTGACTTCTTTATTTATAGAATGAAAATACTGCAAGATTGTTACATGAATTTGAGGTTGTAAACGTAAAACCATAGCATGTAGACTTTAGATAAATGCAGAGTTTCTTAAGACTAATACAGGGGTTCATAATACCTTATGTATGCTACATCTTTACATATGTCCCTAAGAAAAATAGTCCAAGGTGCTGCACAGAAGGGCCTAGAGCTTGATATCATGAGAGAACTGAGCTGGACCAAATCCATAACCATAAGTTATCTCCCAGTGTGAATTAACTAATAGCTAAGAAGACTTTCCTATGCTAATCAGCCAGAATTTTACAGAAACATAATAGTTTGGAATCAGGTCCCTTGTTATTGAATTTTTAGCTGCTTTCAAAACTGAAAACATCCCTGCTCTTGGGCCATTGTTATCCTGAGAAAACCTGCAATATTGCATTTTCTTTGGAACTTAAGTGGGCAGATAATGGTGTGGCCAAGGGCTGAAATGAAATACAAACAGTCCCTTGTTGAGGTATGCTCTGACTGGGCTGCCCTCCTCACAGGCAGTGTTCACCTTCAAAAAGTGTGCCTTTTTCCAGCTCCCCGAGCCCATGACTGCATGTCCACAAACAACCATTGTGGCTGGCTCTCACTTCTACCTGAAGATAACTGGCAAGTAAAATGTAACTTCTGTTCTTTTCCTACCCAGTAACCAACTCAAAGAGCAGAGCGGTTAATGGATATTGCTATGGCAGATTCATATGGGAGCACACATCTAGCAATACTTCCCTGGAAGGGAGTGCCTCAAGCCCGCAGTCTCAAAACCTCTGTTTTCCAAGCACCATTGCCCTAAGCCAAATGCCTTTGCAAGCTACCCAGGACAGGTGCATCTGTCACCCAGGTCTGAGGGGATGGGAGTGGAAGGTACTATGTGAACAGCAGACAGCATGTCCTACCTAAAGTCCTTGACATTCAGTTGTTTTAACACGATAGTGGCCAAAACAAATGAATTAGCTTGTTGGTGACCCCCTGCCCTTACTTGATGCTTGTTCTTTGTAGGCTTTAATCTGAAGGAGATGATAATGCCAGAGAAGTAAGAGATGGGGTCCTACTCCCGGCTCTACTACCAAAAAGCTCTGAGAACTTCAAGTCACTTGACTTCTCTTGGCCCAGTTTCCTCATAAGATAAGGACGTGAAGCCTCAGGTGAACGTGAAGGTCCTTCACCATTTCTTGAGGCTCAGATTCCAGACTGGTCCCAGCCCACCTCCCCAGTGTCTGTGCCTACCTAAAGACTAACTGAGGTTTGAGGAACCTGAAGCTTATATGATCTGGGGGGTAGGGGACTTCTTTAAGAATAATAATACAAAAGTATAAATATCGAAGTAGGTCAACAGTGAATATTTCCTTAAAATGCAAAAAGAAAGCATAAAAATTTTAACTTTTATAAGCCAACAAATTATCAAAAATTTAAAACCCAGGGAAAAACTGACATAAGATTTGTTAATTATCTGCTTGACAAACCCCAGTAAATGCTTTTATTCTCCATTTTTTGGCTGCATAATCTTTGATTTTCTCTTCCTACAACCAGATTCTGTAAGAACCTTCTCTATAGAGAGACTAGAAAGATAATTCAGCTTGCCCTCTAACATAGTTGACCAGAATTTATTATTGGTGATAATTTAGAAAATTTCTTTCAGCTTCACAACTCATTATTGGCACTGTCATGTACATTTTTAATATTGTTGTCAAAGTTGGGAAAATCCTGTATCAAGGGTCATTTATATGTGAACTATACAATTTCAATCATTCACATTTCCTTGGGCAGAGACTAAGCTGAAATATTCTTTCAGTTGATGTCACTCATTACCCAAGGCCTTGAGTGACCTCAGCTCTTATCACTTAATACCAGGTACTCTGCAGCCCCACCTTCATGAACAGAGAACTTCTCACAGGCCCCCAACACAGAGCAACCTTCTACAACTCTGTGGCTTTGCAAATGCTGATCCCTCACTTTTAATTGCTCAACTATACCCCATCCCTCTTCTTTAAGGTGCAAGCAGATTCAGCCACCACCACCCCCCCCCCCTGCTCTTCATTGTTCTGTTCTTTGCTCACACTACTAGAAAAAGAATCCTTCCTGTATTATAGTTCTCTGTCCATTTGTCTGCCTTCCCCACTAGACTCAGATTACCCTGAGAGAAGGCAATGGGTCTTTCCATTTGCCTAGCATAAGGGTCTAGCTCAGAAATGATGCCCAATAAATGTGTCATAAATAGAAATCATCCCACAACATAGACTGCAAGGAGTGCCACAATTCTTTACCTTTCTAAAACAAACCTTACATCCTTCTAATTTCTCAACTGTCACTTGGTAATAAAAACAGCAGAACCATTTATTAGGGTGTCTTCCTCCTTCCTTGGGTTTAGGCAGTCCATGAAAGGGAAGGGCTTCTCATCCTGGTTCTTACCTGCCTAGCTTCAGACGTATGAGGGGAGTGACTGTTTATTTTTCTCTGAATGAGATTTATTTAGTTTAAAAAATCCAGATTCATGAAAATGAGGGGCTTGCCCTCAGGCATTAGTCACCATTGGTTACCTGGACATTGTTTCTCCTTCTGCTACTCTAGGAGGTGATGGAGTTGTGATCCTCCAAACTCACCTTTGGCTGGCCCTCAAGGACCCTTTTCCCCCTTCTTCAAAGGTGGCGGCATCTGGGGGAAGCCACCTAAATCACCTAAGAGAGCACCCTCCTTCTGAAGTGTCGTTACCTCAGGAAAGTGCAAATGTGAGCAGGGGACAGGTCTATGCCAACTGCAGAATATTTCAGACTCATTTTCTTCAAGGCCTGGAAAGAACCCCAAAAGGGCTGAGTAAAGAAGTCAACAAACTGGTTACATCTCCACCAGCCTTAGAGGAAAATGCAAAGGAGGAAAGAAAAGGAAGGAAGGAAGGAAGGAAGGAAGGAAGGAAGGAAGGAAAAAAAGGAAGAAAGAAAAAAGAAGGAAGTGAGTGAGGGAGAGAGAGAAAGGGAAGGAGGGAGGGAGGGAGAAAGAAAGGAAGGAAGAAAGGAAGGAAAAAAGGAAGGAAAAAAGGAAGAAGAAAAAAGGGAGTGAGGGAGAGAGAGAAAGGGAAGGAGGGAGGGAAGAAAGAAGGAAAGAAAAAAGGAAGAAAGAAGGAAGAAAGGAAGGAATGGAGGAAGGGAGGGAGAGGGAGTGGGAGGGAAGGAGGAAGGGAGGGAAGGAGGAAGGGAGGGAGGGAGGAAGGAAGGGAGGCTCTCCCCTCTCTTCTTTGTCCTGGGCAAAGAAGCCTAGAAAGTGAAGAACACTGAAGTCTTGTCACCCTTCCTCTGTGGGTGAAGGACACAAGTACTTCTTCATTCATTTTCTGAGTCTGCTCAAGCAAGAAAATAATAATAATAAAATAAGGCACAGGTTAATTTCTACATTAACTTATTAATACATTAGCCTGGCATGAATGTTTATGGAACACATCAATCAATGAATGACTTCTCATGGTTCATTCATCTTCATGAATCTGGATTTTTTAAACTAAATAAATCTCATTCAGAGAAAAATAAACAGTCACTCCCCTCACACCTCTGAAGCTAGGCAGGTAAGAACCAGGATGAGAAGCCCTTCCCTTGCCTCATTGGGGAGATGGACATGGCTTGTTCATTTCAGCCTCAAAGACAGAGTTTCCTCACCTGCTTCAAAGAAGGGCTGTTGATTCTGCATTTTATAAAAAGTAGTTAAGGCGGGTGAGATCTTGCATTGGGTTTCTATGGACAAACTTCACGCTGCTACTATATTACCTGGGAAAAGAAAAACAAACAAACAAACAAAAAACATTTTTCCCTTAGTCAGAACTTTTTAAAGAGAGACTGGATTATAATGCCTTAACATCTTTTATCAAAAGACAAGAAGAGATTTGCCGAGCCAAGTGCACCCCTAACCTAATGTGTCCTTCCAAGTAAGGCTGATGTTTGTAGTCTAAGGGAGCAATTGGATTTCACTACCTCACATCATCTGGTCATTAACTTACGTAGCAGAACAAAATGGCCCACCAAGCTCTTTTCTAGTTAGCAGGACTTATTTAAATTCCTTTCCCTCCCCCCACCCCATCCTCCTTTTTATAACCAGTGGCAAATTACCAGTATTGATAAACCATTAGAAAATAAAATAAGAGACAATTTTATTGACAGCTAAATGAAGTAATGCCTGGGTTGTGTTGGTTTTAAGCAATTGAGCTTTTTGTATTCATTAAAACTCTGCAAGCAGCATGTGTTAAATTTTTGATATATGCAGTGCGCACTGAAATCTTTATCTACATTAACTGAGACACCAATTTGCACCCCTGCTGCACTCTAATAGGCTGATTTATTGTGGTTTTCTGAGGCCTATTAATGAAAGAGCTTGGAGTTTTTTAGTGGCCTGAATCAATTTTATTTGGGGATGAGGCAGAACTTGTCAAGGTCCATGCCTCTGGTTTTCTCTTCTGTCAGTGTGGATGGATCCTGTGAGCTCTCGTGTCATGTGCAGCAGCCAGGCGCTTGACAGACGGGTGTGTGAACCAGAGACTGCTTAGGCATCTGCGCACACTCAGCACGGGATTCCCCAACTATCGTCGAGGGGGAGAATGGCTTATGAAGGGTTCTTACAAAAATAAATACAAATAAAACACAAAAACAAAATCCAACAAAGCTGACAATAAGCACCCATCTGAGTGACCATGTTTACTCTTCACCATTATTAGTAAGTTCTTGGACCACCTAGGTTGATGGCTTCTTAAGATCTTACTCCCCTGTTTGAACTTAAAGTCTCTGGTTGGAGAGCCCAGAAGGATGGCAACCTAGTTTTGATCATTCATGTATCCAAAGCACCTAGAATAGAGTCTGAGTTCATTAATATTATCAGGGGATAGACTTCCACACAGAAAGGAAAAAAGAAAAAAAATTATTAAATGATTATTTTTTTAACCAATGTTTGTTACTATTAGTGTAGAATCTGATGAAAGCTATGATCTCTCTCCAGAAAGAGGCTTGGTTGTTCACGAACATTACATTTTCCATACAATTTCAGACTTCCCTAAAGACCCATAGGCAGACCTCAGAGTAAGGTACACTCTGGTCCACGCAGTGCCCAGAAACAAAATTGCTTAATTACTAGAGCTGGGGGAAGCTAACAGAGACCATATGGGGGAT